>NW_016017391.1:1762082-1776207 GCF_000320565.1 Sphaerulina musiva SO2202
GCATTTTGAGAGTTTCGACTTGGTAGGAATATGTAGGATAAGAAAAAAGCAAGAGAGGATAAGTTGGTAGGTATAAGGAAGACCCGGAAATCGCTAAGCCGCTTATCTCTCGAGTATGTCGGATCGCGCGGGAAGGTAATTAGTAATCAGGACAGGGGTTCTATATATATCTACACTAGTATATTTCATATTATGTCATATGGTTTATACGCCGACTACGTCTGCCGAACACGTTCTACTCTAGCTACGAGATTTCACTTTTTTACTAGAAAGTACTACGATACCTTGAGAAGTTAGTAGTCTAACTATTTCTCTAGATAATGTAGTATTTATATATAATACCCTATAGCAGTTGTCCTAGTAATAGCGAATGAAGCGACAACAACTTATATTCGAAATAAAATTTAGGTAGGGGGGGGGGCACTTAGGAAATCGACGATAATAGTAGTAGCAGAGGAGCTTAGTATAGGCGCGGAAGTGTGATGTTGTTATAGAGGGTGGTGTCGGTGCTCGGGGTCACGGGACAGGGTTCCGGCTGCTGCCTAAACCTTAAATCTCTTAGATAAGAGAAATTTTATTTCTCAAAGCGCTTCTACCCTACGCATCTACCTCCGTACGTACTACCGCACGCACTACCGTACCTACCTCCGTACCTACATCCCTACCTACGTCCGCACCTACCTCCGTACCGATACCACTATGCCGAAACGGAAGAATGTTACGCTAGAGGCGCTGGAAAATAAGCGTACTAGGCTCGGGGCAGCTGCGAAGTTACTTGAAGAATACTCTCTAAAGCCGAATACCCTACGGGAGCGCGAGCGTACTGCCGCTATAGACGAAGAGAAGAGAGCTTAGGATCGATATAGAAAGGCTCGCAATGAATCGTTCGTACGGTTCAAGAAGGCTTAGATCAAGCAGTCTAGCGAGTTTAGCGAGCTGAGTAGGGACCGTTAAGCTGCCCTAGTTAAGGAATAGAGATCGATGCATACAGCAGAATATAACCGGAAAGCGTAAGTTTCGTGGTCGGCGTCTATAGTCGGCATCTGCGGTCGGTATTCCTACTTCCTATCAAAGGCTAACTTCTCTAGTACTAAGAAGCAAGCAGAGACTAATCTAGCTCTCTTACCCGACGAACAGGCCGAAATCGATGAAGCTGACTAGTTCCTTAAGCTTGGAGATAGTAAAAGCAAATCAAAGATAACATTTCAAAAGGAGGATCAGGTTGAGTAGGAATAGGATACCCTCACCCTTAGTGAACGATACGATAAAGCACTTAGGGGCCTTAGCAACGAATGCCTTCCTTAAGAAACGATTCTCAATCCTTTATTATCAAAAGAGATTAACAAGGAGACAGCGAACTCTGTTGGAACTTTTGCCTTTCAGGCAGCCTCTTCCACTTTTGCGACTGCTTATAACCAATAGCATCGCTCGATCCGGAAGTTCTAGAACAAACTTGTTACTCTGGAGAGTCTAGTTCTCCCTGACGAGGCAGCTATAAAGCAGATTTCACAAATTGTCGACAGCGAGACTAAAAAGGTAAGCTCATCTGCCGACCATACCTACCGACCATTTTCTAATAATCCTAGATCTGCGTTAGAGAAGTACGACTCCTACTGCTATACGAGATTTTCAGCTTAATCGAGCGCGCAGTCTGCCGTAGTATCCTTGCCTAGGATGTCGCAGCCTAAAGGGCTTATTCAAGTAGTCTTCCTAGACCCTCCTAGCTGATACCAGAAAATTATAACTACTCCGCCAATAGTTTCCTTCTATCAGTAAGCTTGAAAGGGGAGAAGTACCTCGCGAAGATAGCATACAAGCTCTGTAAGAGGGAGAATACTCTGAGCCGCGAACAGACTCTCTAGCCTAAGATAATGGCTGCCCTTATCGAGTGCAATGTCAAAGAGTATAATAGGATTACTCTAGAGGCCTTTCTACTCCTACTACTGCGAGAAGATAAACTATACCTAGCATCTTCGGGAATCGAGAAGGTACTTACGAAGGACTCTATATTCGCAACTTTGTTAGAGGGTTCGAGATTTCAGACTCGGAGGACTAGGAGCCTCGCCTGTTTTAAGAAGACGAAGAGGGATAGAAGAAAGGGTAGGAGGGTTGGTAGTAAGAATCAGACTATCTAATAGGTTGGCTCGCAGCCGGAAGTAGGCCTGCGAATTCTATTCGCTCAACCCCTGTAGGGTAGCGTACTAGGATTCTGAAATTCCTACTTTCCCTCCTTTCAATTCCTACGTTCCCTCTCCTCTATCCTCTCGTAACGGATTCACGACGTCGGAGTCTGAAATACTATGTTTTCGTCTTCCTTTGCTTCCTCTCTAGGAGTCGGAAGCTCCCGATTCGAATCCTCCTCGCAGCTAGGAAGCTCTTCTGCTACCCCTATACGATCGAGCGCTCGCTTACGCCAACGATATAGTTCCGCGACGAACCTCCTACCGAGCCTAACACCAGGGGACCGCCGACGTAGAACAGAGGTTCGCAAGCGTCGTACAAGACGGCCGACTATAGTGGAAGAAGATCTAGATTCCTCTCTAGTACTCCCCGTTAAGCCGGACTATATCGGGGAGTAGGATATTAAGGCCAACTGCTAGCTATAGAGGTTCAAGTATAAGGAGAACTTTGAGAAGTAGTACGAGGTACGCTAGTGGAACTATACTAGGAAGCGGCTCAAAAAGCGGAACGGTCGTACTATGTTTGATCGGTCCCTAGTTACCTAGGGGAGTAAGTCTCGGACATCTTAGGTATAGGATTTCCTAGAGGAGGGAATGCTTCAAGAAGATACGACACCCAAAGTCGTATGTAGGTGCTGTAACGCTATACTAAAACATCCTGTACTGAATACCGGTACAACGTCTGTCGAGAAGCATCTGGACTCCTCGAACTGCTAGGAGAAACAAGATAAGCGAGGGTTTACGAAGGAGATGTTTGCAACCGCAAAGCATCGACAAGTAAGTACTGACTACCGACGACCAGACCTGCCGACTATGCCTGCCGACCATACCTGCCGACTATGTCTACCGACTACGTCTGAGTAACTATACTGAAACTTTATCTCTAGACTATAAGCAATCCGCGATAGACGAGGGACCTAGGCTATACACCGGACGATTTCCTACGCTTATCCTTCGAGATGATTATCGACAATAGTCTGCTATTCCAGTTCTTTGAACGACCGTCAGTAAAACAGACTTATATAGCCCTACTCCCGGGACAGGTCGAGACAATTCAGTTCAAATCCGCCTCGATATACCGTAGGATGCTCGGTACTAAGGTTCAAGAGTCTGCTGAATCCCTTAAGACCCGTCTTACTAGTAGATTCAAGATAGCTATCGCGTGTGATAGCTAGCAATCCAGAGGTATGAAAACCTTATTCCTTACTATCCGGGTCTACTGGATTGACAACTACTAGGTCTAGCACGAAGGGATGCTTAGCTTTCTATATATTACTAGCCGTTATACTGGTAATCACCTTACGGAGATACTATTCGAAATCTTACAAGAGTTCGAGATTGAGTACCGATTGACTGCAATTACGTACGACAATGCCTCGAACAATAAGACCCTATACAATACGATGTAAGACCACTTGCTTTACTCTTCCTACTTCCTTCTAATATTCTATAGTGTTTCAGCGATTGATACTTGTTAAGAGAGGTACGGTATAACGGCTAGGAGGCTAGCAACGAGCTTAGAGGAAGGTACGGAGAGCAGTCCCGACTCGGAGATAGGAGAGGATAAGGAGGAGGCAATCGCGGAGCATAATCGAGCTAGCCGTCCCGAGCGATTTCCCTGCTTTGTACATACTGCCTAGCTTCCCTTAAAGGCCTTTTTCGACCGCCTAGGGCTCTGTCCGACTAACGACCTTTCCGAATACTAGGATTACGAGAAAGATCGGCAGATATTACAGAGGAGGAGAAAACAGAGTAAGCAGATCAGCCGCCCTCAAGCTAATAGTATGCCTTACCTCCTTCTGAAGGTAAGATTAGTCTCTGCGGCCTATCGCCTATTAACCTTCCTATTTTCAAAGTGTGGTCGGCTCTCGTAGTCGGCAATTATAGTCGGCACTCGAGATTCCCTTCGCTGATTTCGATCCCTAGATCCGGAAACTTTACGTCTTTATCAACTCGAGCTCTTAAAGGTTCGAGCAGTTTATCGACCTACAGAAAGAGATACTTCAAAAGAAGGAGCCATTTGTAAAGCACCGTCGGTAGAATAGCGTTCAAGATCGGATCCTAAGGGTCGTTCAAGACGTGAAGACAAGGTAGTCCTCAACAACGTTAATGCTCGATCGCTTTAGCAGACTGCAAAGAGTTATCGAATCTTATATCGATCGACTCGACCTAAGTGAAGATATAGGTATCGATTCCGAAGAGTAGCAAAGGGTTGAGTACCTTATCGACCTTACGAAACCATTCGCAGCGGCGACAGCAACGATCGGAACAACGAAAGGTCCGACTATCTACCTTGTCCTCGTATACTACAACCAGCTTTTCGACATTCTAGAGGAGGCGATGAAGCGACTCAAGAATAAGAGGATACCTTAGAAGAAGGATGTATATCAGGCATGCGAGGCTGCTTAGGCTAAGCTTGAGAAATATTATCGAGATACCTAGGATCGATTTGGCGATTACTACGGCATTAGTGTCCTCCTTACCCCCTGCCTTAAGCGGAAGTTCTAGGTATGCGATGACTTCGGGGATGAAAGCTACCGCGAGTATTACGAGGGTAAGCTAAGAACAGAGTAGGAGAAGAGCTATCGTCCATTATCGAGCACTTCTACCTACGAGTCACGTAGTAGAAGTAGTCGGCATAAGGGCCAGATCGACTTTACTCTTGGTAGGAGTGTAGAGTCTTCTCAAACTCAACGACGTAGCACTCGTGAGGGTAACGAGCTTGCCGACTATCTGGACGCTAATATAGATAAAGGGGATCCATTCGAGGTACTGAAGATATAGTCTTCGCTTAAGCCTAAGTACCCTACTCTCGCACTAATAGCGCGGGATATTCTCTATATTCCTGCGGCCGGAGTTAGGTGTGAGCGCGATTTCAGTATCGCTCGACACCAAAGTCGTTTCAATCGCTAATACTCCGTATCAATATTCTCTGAACTAATAGTATCCCGTTTCCGCTACCGCGACGATAAGTACGATGCTAGAGTTCTTATCGCCTACGAGGCTATAGAGGCTGCTCAAGCGCTTCTTAGTACTCTAACTTCACAGGAGATCCTAAGTGAAGACCGAGAGCAGACAAAAGATCTTATAGAACGGATTAGTGACTTGGATGCAATCAGCGATGATAAGGGAGATAGGGTAGAGGAGCTAAGGCGATCGGTACGCCTAAGCTTCAAGCTTGCGCAAGAGTGCCTCCAGGATGCTACGAGACGATTATAGCGAGCTTGGTTTGAGCTTGTATGAAGTTTACCTACCGACTATATTTGCCGACCATAGTGCTCAAGTTTCAAAATATCACAAGCTGTAATCTAGCGTATATATTCTTCTATATTTATTCATTCGATCTGACTACTCTCTTTCTCCTCTTATCTATATCGGGCTTATATACAGTTTCTTTTCTAATACCTAGTTCAAATAACTTGCTCTTAGGGCACTCGGTTTCTAGGCTTTTTCTTTCTGTTTACGAAAAATCAATACCCAATAGGTACGCAATACCTACTAGGTATCGTAATACCTACTGGGTTTGTACCTAACCCGATAGGTTGGGTTTACCTAGCTAAATACCTATACCTATTAGGTATTGCCAATACCCAACCTACCCTACATACCTACTAGGGTAGGTTGTACCTATGATGAGGCCTAGGTATATTATAGATGCCGATAGCCGCTATCCTAATATAGCCCGCGTAGCGAAGATCGTCGACTAGCTAGACCCGAGGTACTAGAAAGACGTCCGGGTATTTGTCGGTATTGTCGTCTACTTCCGTATCTAGATACCTGAGTTCGTACTTAAGGCTAAGCTACTCTACCGCCTACTTTAGAAGGACGTTGAATTCGAGTAGACTATAGAGTATTAGCGTACTAAGGACGTACTTGCGGTAGCCTTAGTTAAGGCCCCGCCTCTAGTCCCTATCGACTACTCGGATAGGGTAGGTACTATTGTTATCGCGGTTAACTCTAGTAGGTCCGGATATAGGTATATACTAATATAGGAGGACGACTATAGAAAGCGACGACCGAGTCGTTTCGAGAGTAGTATATAGTCCGCTAGCTAGCAACGGTATAACGCCGGCAAACTCGAGTACCTCGGGGTACTTAAGATATACTAAAAGTTTCGGCCCTAGCTCTTCGGTTAATACTTTATACTAGAAGTTAATACTTAGACTCTTATATATTAACTAAACCGCGCTACGTCTAATCTCCCGAATACCGCTATAAGTAGGTAGGTAGCGTAGATCCGGCTGTTTACCTTCGAAGTTCGGTATATCCCTAGTTATAAGTATACGGCCCTAGATACCTTATCCTATCGACTACTATTAAGTAAGGACGTCCCGGATCCGCCGGAGTTAGAAGATATCGAGTGTATAGTCGATAATAAGTTTTTCGAGAGTTTCTATATTAATACGGCGACGCTTGCGCTATATAGATTTAGTTAGACCTCCGGAGCCTTACCGGGAGCGGCCGGTACTACCGGCGGTACGGTTCGGGCAGCCGCGATCCGGATTGTTAGCTAGACCCCCGAAACCTTACTAGATATAGAAGGCGTCGACCTTGCCTATATTGATTTTATCTTCCCGGATAAGTTAGACAGTCTACCTAAGAGTTATTCGTACTTTTCGAAGGCTATCGCCTACGTTCTCCTTAGACTATGTCTCTTATCTTATATATCTCGATCCGAGTACTATCGATTTTTGAAGTACTTGTAGAGATTCAAGATTAAAGATAAGGTTCTCTTCCGCTAGAGCCGTCGCAACTTCCCGTTATAGCGCGTTATCGATAAGCCGTCTATACGAGACTAGATCCTCTAGGCGGTCTACGATAAGTATAGGCACTATAGTACTAAGGGTATATACGCAAAATTAGTACGGCGCTACTAGTAGGACGGTATATATAGCGATTGCTAGATATATATATAGAGGAAGTACGCCGAGTATAATTAGTACAACGGCGTTCGTACCTATACTCCTTTAAGCGAAGTTACTTCTAAGGCTATCGGTAAACAGTAGTATATTAACGGCGTTTATATTAATACCCGCGGATCGATTATAATAGCGTAGGAGGCAACGTCTCGGTAGTCTAAGGCGCGGGTATTCGTCGGCCTTACCGCTAAACAGATTACGTCGAAGCAGATCGCGAAATTTATCTAGAAGGAGATCTTTTGCTAATAGGGTACGCTATACGAGATCCTCCTCGATAACGCTAAATACAACTTAGAGGAGGTAGAGGCGTTGCTTCGTAAGTACGGCGTCGCTTGTCTACGTATCTTACTATACTACCTAGAATCTATAGCTATCGTTAAAGTTAGGTACAAACCTATTATTGCGGCGCTTAGTAAGATAACCGACGGAGGCAAGACATCCTAGATCCCGTACGTACCTATAGTACTGTAGGCGGAACGTACTACGGAGGTATTATCTACCGGTAAGACGCCGTTAGCGTTAATAATTAGCCGCGATACTATCCTACCTATCGAGCTTCAGTTCTCTACTACGTCTATCTAGGACTAGGGTACTATTCGTAACTACGAGAGTCTTCTCGCTGTACGCGCCGCCGCCCTCGAAGCTATAGCCCTACGTATAGAGGACGCCCGCCTATAACAAGAGAGAATACGGGACTAAGCGAAGGTATATTTTGACGATCGCTACTATATCGATCGCCGTAAATTTAAGGTTAGTAATTTAGTTATAGTATATCGGAAAGAGTTAGAAGCGTTGCGTTCGGCAAAGCTAGTTTTCCGTTAGAAGGGTCCCTTTCGTATATATACCTATCGTCCGGGTACTACGTACTATAAGTTAGAGGAGTTAGATAGTGTTGTCTATCGGAATACCTACAATAAGGACTCTCTTAAACTCTGTCGACTTAACGGCCTATTAGATAAAGGCGGTAGTATTGCTAGTTCTAACGAGTAGGGTTAGTACTAGATACTAGTTCCCTACCCTACTTTTTCAACTTTCTATACGCCGACCGGGTATCTCCGCTTCCTAGTATCTCTCTCCGTAGTATAGGCTCGTACTACTTAATAGATACCTACTCTCCTTCTTCGTTATCGTATAGTTAGGGGAGGGAGTAGCGTACTCGCTATTCTTTCGATTCTTTTTCTATTTATTGCGCTACCGCCGCCGTCTAGTCTTTTATCTATAGCTAGGCCCTCCGCCGCCGCCGCCGTCTGATCCTTTATCTATAACTAAGCCCTCTATAGGCGTCGTTTTAGATACGCTCTATGCTTTTAATAGTAGCGGGTTAGTACCGTCCGAGTTTAGCTACCCTAGGATTGTAACTATATTGCCGGCCGGGCGCCCCGGTACCTAGTAATAGTTAGGCTAGAAGGTTTCTAATCCGTCCGAAGGTTTTTAATCTATTATTTTTCGCTTTATCTCCTAGCGTTGTCCTCGCCCCCTTGCGGTATATACCGTATACTATATTCCTTACTATAGTCCTTATATCTAAGGGTCCCCGCGATGCCTAACTACTACTTTATATCGGCATTCTCGTACTATCCTTACTTATCTCGCCTATATAGGTAGCACTTCTCCGGGCGCGTTACTTTTCGCGTTATTTGTTTACTATAGCACTGCCGTAAGCGCGCTAGCACTCCCGCGAGCGCGAGTTACTTTTCGTGTTATTCCGCGAGCGCGAGTTACTTTCGCGTTATATAGGGGATAAGAGTGCCCTTTTCTTCCTTTTGAACTTACTCTTCTTCTTTAACCTATCTCCTTACCCGCTGTACCCTCTAGCCTACATTCTATATAACTACTATCTCTACTACCTCGAAAGGAGCCGCGCCTATACTACGACCTACGCCTACGTTAATAACGGAGTCGCGCTCGCGCGCAACTATCGATTCCGCGCCTATACTACGACCTACGCCTATATTAGTAGTAGTACTACGCCCCTACGCGCAACTATCGGTCCTACTATAGCTAACCGCAATATGCCTACCTAACCCGAGACGGACGACGGCGATAGGTTAGAATACTAGGTAACCGTTCGGGAGAGGAGACAAAGCTCGATATCGTTCTTAATTATAGTAGTAAGGATAGATACGTTATTATACTTAGCGGAGGTAAGGAGTATCCTTCGTAGAATAACCGACCTAGACGCAGTCGTAGCCCTATTGCTAACTCTCGATACGCTAGTAAGAACGGAAGTAGTATATATAGTATACTAACTCTATAACGCGACCTTAACTAGTTACGATACTATATATATATCGATTTATAAGAAGTTCGTAGCTATAGCTCCGGACTAGGAGATCCTAGAAGGTAAACTAATCGTAGATATATTCCCCGGTTTTGCGAAGGTAGTAGATCGAGGAAAGGAGGCCCGAAATCGATAAAGGACAGCTTACTAGAATGTTATTAACCGATAGTTCGGTAGGGATATCGCTGCCGCCTAGAGCTTCCTTACTAGTCCGACGATATAGGAGGTTCTATATACTTATTCGTAGGCCTACGATCTAGGTAGCCTAGCGGCTTTTAGTTCTAACTATAGGCAAACACTACGCGCTCTCGTAGAAGTAGTAGCGTAGCGATTGCTTACTTCCGTTACTAGTCGATCGAAGATACCGGAGGTTATAGGAGGCAATTATATTCGTATATATATACTACCTACCGACAAGCAATTAGCGGAACCTAGGGAGGAGGTAGAACAATACATTCTATAGATACGATTTAGGTTCGTCTACGAGGGCGACTTTTACAAGATCGTAAGTAAGGGCTTTATTAAACCTACGCTAATACCTTCGGGGCTATCTGTACTACTACCTCTACCGCTATTGTCCGAGCAAGCCTAACTCCGTCTGTACTAGGGATACTATATAGAGCCGGACCTATTACCGGACTATAAAGAACTCCCGAGCAAACGCTAACGTACGTTACGACTATTAACGCCGGAGATACTATAGGTACCGGATAGTACTTCTAGTTAGAGCCCTATTAATACGCGTAATCCGTTAGGCCTCTAGGGCTTTACCGGGACGGGCCGTATAGAGCCGGTCCTAGAGGCTACGATCCCGACTACGGAGATAGAGCCGACTAAGGATATAACTAGCAAGGAGGTAGATAACTAGACCGGGGAGTTTACCTTTAACGAAGAGCTAACCGAGGACGTACTCGCCGAAGGAGGACAAGTTACGTCTCGTATATATACGCCGTTGTCTATATACCGTTATACTCTTTGCCCGGATACGACTAATCTATATCTTATTAGCCTATATATAGCTATACCCCTCTATTAATAGCTAGAGGATATCGTCGACCGAGGCGTCTAGCTAGGCCTTATTATAGGTACAACCTACCCTAGTAGGTATATAGGGTAGGTTAGGTATTAGCAATACCTAATAGGTATAGGTATTTAGCTAGGTAAACCTAACCTATCGGGTTAGGTACAAACCTAGTAGGTATTACGATACCTAGTAGGTATTGCGTACCTATTAGGTATTAATTTTTCGTAAACAGAAAGAAAAAGCCTAGAAACCGAGTGCCCTAAGAGCAAGTTATTTGAACTAGGTATTAGAAAAGAAACTGTATATAAGCCCGATATAGATAAGAGGAGAAAGAGAGTAGTTAGATCGAATAAATAAATATAGAAGAATATATACGCTAGATTACAGCTTATAATATTTTGAAACTTAAGCACTATAGTCGGTAAATATAGTCGGTAGGTAAACTTTATACAAGCTTAAACCAAGCTCGCTATAATCGTCTCGTAGCATCCCGGAGGCACTCTTACGTAAGCTTGAAGCTTAGGCGTACCGATCGCCTTAGCTCCTCTACCCTATCTCCCTTATTATCGCTAATTGCATCTAAGTTACTAATCCGTTCTATAAGATCTTTTGTCTACTCTCGGTCTTTACTTAGGATCTCCTATAAAGTTAGAGTACTAAGAAGCGCTTAAGTAGCCTCTATAGCCTCGTAGGCGATAAGAACTCTAGTATCGTACTTATCGTCGTAGTAGCGGAAACGGGATACTATTAGTTTAGAGAATGTTAATACGGAGTATTAGCGATTAAAACGACTTTAGTGTCGAGCGATACTAAAATCGCGCTTATACCTAACTCCGGCTATAGGAATATAGAGAATATCCCGCGCTATTAGTACGAGAGTAGGGTACTTAGGCTTAAGCGAAGACTATATCTTTAGTACCTCGAATAGATCCCCTTTATCTATATTAGCGTCTAGATAGTCGGTAAGCTCGTTACCCTTACGAGTGCTACGTCGTTAAGTTTAAGAAGATTCTATACTCCTACTAAGAGTAAAGTCGATCTAGCCCTTATACCGACTACTTCTACTATATAACTCGTAGGTAGAAGTGCTCGATAATAGACGATAGCTCTTCTCCTACTCTATTCTTAGCTTACCCTCGTAATACTCGTAGTAACTTTTATCCCCGAAGTCATCGCGTACCTAGAACTTCCGCTTAAGGCAGGGGATAAGGAGAACACTAATACTATAGTAATCGCTAAATCGATCCTAGGTATCTCGATAATATTTCTTAAGCTTAGCCTAAGTAGCCTCGTATACCTAATATATATCCTTCTTCTAAGGTATCCTCTTATTCTTGAGTCGCTTTATCGCCTCCTCTAGAATATCGAAAAGCTAGTTATAGTATATAAGGACAAGGTAGATAGTCGGACCTTTCGTTGTTCTAATCGTTACTATCGCCGCTACGAATAGTTTCGTAAGGTCGATAAGGTACTTAACCCTTTGCTACTCTTCGGAATCGATACCTATATCTTTACTTAGGTCGAGTCGATCGATATAAGATTCGATAACTCTTTGTAGTCTACTAAAGCGATCGAGCATTAACGTTATTAAGGACTATCTTGTCTTTACGTCTTGAACGACCTTTAGGATCCGATCTTGAACGCTATTCTACCGACGGTACTTTATAAATAGCTCCTTCTTTTAAAGTATCTCTTTCTATAGGTCGATAAACTGCTCGAACCTTTAAGAGCTCGAGTTAATAAAGACGTAAAGTTTCCGGATCTAGGGATCGGAATTAGCGAAGGGAATCTCGAGTGCCGACTATAATTGCCGACTACGATAGCCGACTATACTTTGAAAATAGGAAGGTTAATAGGCGATAGGCCGTAGAGACTAATCTTACCTTTAGAAGGAGGTAAGGTATACTATTAGCTTAAGGACGGCTAATCTGCTTACTCTGTTTTCTCCTTCTCTATAATATCTGCCGATCTTTCTTATAATCCTAGTATTCGGAAAGGTCGTTAGTCGGACAGAGCCCTAGGCGGTCGAAAAAGGCCTTTAAGGGAAGCTAGGTAGTATATACAAAGTAGGGAAATCGCTCGGGACGGCTAGCTTAATTATACTCTACAATTGCCTCCTCTTTATCCTCTCCTATCTCCGAGTCGGGACTACTCTCCGTACCTTCCTCTAAGCTCGTTACTAGCCTCCTAGCCGTTATACCGTACCTCTCTTAATAAGTATCAATCGCTAAAACACTATAGAATATTAGAAGGAAGTAGGAAGAGTAAAGCAAGTAGTCTTATATCGTATTATATAGGGTCTTATTGTTCGAGGTATTGTTATACGTAATTGCAGTTAATCGGCGCTTAATCTCGAACTCTTGTAAGATTTCGAATAGTATCTCTGTAAGGTAATTACTAGTATAACGGCTAGTAATATATAGAAAGCTAAGCATCCCTTCGTACTAGACCTAGTAGTCGTTAATCTAGTAGACCCGGATAGTAAGGAATAAGGTTTTTATACCTCTGGATTGCTAGCTATTATACGCGATAGCTATCTTAAATCTACTAGTAAGATAGGTCTTAAGGGATTTAGCAGACTCTTAAACCTTAGTACCGAGCATCTTACGGTATATCGAGGCGGATTTGAACTAAATTGTCTCGACCTATCCTAGGAGTAGAGCTATATAAGTCTGTTTTACTAACGGTTATTTAAAGAACTAGAATAGTAGACTATTGTCGATAATTATCTCGAAGGATAAGCGTAGGAAATCGTCTAGTATATAGCCTAGGTCCCTCGTCTATCGCAGATTGCTTATAGTCTAGAGATAGAGTTTCAGTATAGTTACTTAGACATAGTCGGCAGATATAGTTAGTAGGTATAGTCGGCAGGTCTGGTCGTCGGTAGTTAGTACTTACTTATCGATGCTTTACGGTCGTAAATATCTCCTTCGTAAACCCTCGCTTATCTTGTTTCTCCTAGTAGTTCGAGGAGTCTAGATGCTTCTCGATAGACGTTGTACCGGTATTTAGTATAGGATGTTTTAGTACAGCGTTACAGTACCTATATACGACTTTAGGTATCGTATCTTCTTAAAGCATTCCCTCCTCTAGGAAATCCTATACCTAAGATATCCGAGACTTACTCTCCTAGGTAATTAGGGACCGATTAAATATAGTACGACCGTTCCGCTTTTTGAGCCGCTTCCTAGTATAGTTCTACTAGCGTACCTCGTACTACTTCTTAAAGTTCTCCTTATACTTGAACCTCTATAGGCTATAGCTAGTAGTTAGCCTTAATATCCTACTCCCCGATATAGTCCGGCTTAATAGGGAGTACTAGAGAGGAATCTAGATCTTCTTCTACTATAGTCGGCCGTCTTATACGACGCTTGCGAACCTCTGTTCTACGTCGGCGGTCCCCTAGTATTAGGCTTAGTAGGAGGTTCGTCGTAGAACTATATCGTTAGCGTAAGCGAGCGCTCGATCGTATAGGGGTAGTAGAAGAGCTTCCTAGCTATAAGGAGGATTCGAATCGGGAGCTTCCGACTCCTAGAGAAGAAGCAAAGGAAGACGAAAACATAGTATTTTAGACTCCGACGTCGTAAATCCGTTATAAGAGGATAGAGGAGAGGGAACGTAGGAATTGAAAGGAAGGAAAGTAGGAATTTTAGAATCCTAGTATACTATCCTATAGGGGTTAAGCGAATAGAATTCGTAGGCCTACTTCCGGCTACGAGCT
>NW_016017392.1:0-9925 GCF_000320565.1 Sphaerulina musiva SO2202
CCCTAACCCTAACCCTAACCCTAACCCTAACCCTAACCCTAACCCTAACCCTAACCCTAACCCTAACCCTAACCCTAACCCTAACCCTAACCCTAACCCTAACCCTAACCCTAACCCTAACCCTAACCCTAACCCTAACCCTAACCCTAACCCTAACCCTAACCCTAACCCCTAAACTATAGTTAGTAGTAGTAGAAGCAGACTACGTATTGTAGGAGCTACTACTAGCGGTTACGCCGGATAGCTTCTGTCTTGTAGTAGAGGATACGGTTTCTCTTACGATACTCGTTGAATTTGTATAGTATATACTCGCCTACTACAAGACAAAACGCGTACTAGCCTAGGAGTATAGCGAGGGTACGCCGGTAGCTATCGAGTTCGGCGACGGAACGACGGAAGGCGTCGTCGAGGAGTAGGCTAGCAGCGCGGAAGCTCGGTAGTTAGAAGGGCAAGGAAGGAAGGGCGATCGAGACCGAACTATATAGGGTATATACTCTAGACATAGTAGTAGAGTACGGTCGACTAGGTAGTAAGAATACGCGAGCGGCTAAAAGGGAGGATACTACGGTACCCGACGACGGGGGACCGGTATAAGGCAAGGACGGTCGATAGTACGGAGGCGCTACCGGATCTACTACGCCTATAGCCGAAGGGGTCGAGACGCGAACCTATATAGGAGGAGGCCGGAGCGGTAGTAGGTATACGTAGTAGAGCTCGTCGACCTCTCTATATACCTGCTTCCGCCGTTCCTTAGCGTATTCCGGGTAGGCGTCCTTATCGATCCCCTTCTCTATATAGCTATACTACTTAATGCTCTAGATGTTTAGGTACTAGCGGATCGTTAGCTATAGGTATTGTTAAGCGGCGAGGTAGCGATCTATAGCGACCCGTTCTTACTAGCGGATTATATCGTAGTCGAGTAGCCCGTACGACGTATCTCCGTCGTATTCTACGCTAGTATCCTGTTCTAGTACCTAGTCGCCGGATAGTAGGACGTAGGTATACGTAGTACGGAGGTTACGACCTGCTCGCCTAACTTACTAGAGGTAGCTAGTAAAGGCCGTAGAGGCGCCGACGTAGACGATATAGCGGATATTAGGCCGGTCGAAGCCCTCTACGAGGGCGGTAGTAGCGACTAGGACGGTACTGCCTCCGTCTCCTATCTAGCAGTCGAGGATAGCTAACTTGTCCTCCTCGTTACTAGAGTAGGACGTATAGGCCTCGTAGTCGAGACGTCCGGCAAGCTCGGCGGCCTTAGCGTAGGTATTGCTATAGACTAGGATATAATCGTACGACCGCTAGAACTTAGGGTGTTCCTAGGTATAGAGAATATAGGAGTATGCCTAGCTATATAGCTCGTCGGCCGGTTTAGGATAGCGCTCGATAGTATATACGACTTAGAGGTAGTTATAGTCTATACGTAGGATCGTAGGGGTAGCGAGGCAGTTATGCCGGCGAAAGTCGGCCTCTATACTAGGGAAGAGCATACTAGTAAGGTAGAGGAACTAGGTATAGAGACAGCGGAGCTCGGAGGCCGCGTTTATTACCGGACGGTACTCGAGGGCAGCGATAGTTAGGTAGGCCTCGTCGATTACTACTCGGTCGAGCTAGCTGTCCGTAACGAGGCCCTACGCGTATTCTATAAAGTCTCGCGTACTAGCGGCTTCGATACTAACGAGGACGACGGGCGTACGCTAGCGACTCCTAGGCGCCTAGACCGAGTAGTCTAGTTTAAGGGAGCGAAGGCGGTATACTATATTAGCGCGGAGGGAGATAAGAGGTAGGATAACGACCGTAGTACCTATAGTATAGAGTAACGTAGGGAGTATAAACAGTAGGCTCTTACTAGCCCCTATAGGCATAACGACGACAATCTCCTCTACCCTTCCTAGGATCGTACGCAGCGCTACGAGCTGTTGTACGGAGCGCTATTTGAAGTCGGCAATACTAGTAAGGCGACGGGCCGCGGCGAGCAGCGTAGCGCTATCGTCGTCCTTATATACTCGGGTCCTCTTTAGGCGGATAGCGAGGTCGGGCTCGACTTACGGCTCGTTGCTCGGTATATCGAAGAGGCAATCGAGGTCCTAGTAGTCCTACTACGTATCCGACGCCTTACGGCCTACGACGAGGAGCCCGTCCTATAGGCCGGCGCTAAAATAGACCTAGTTAGTATATCGGTAGTATACTATCTAGAGTATATAGTTCCGCTAGCGGATAAGGACGGCTTCTATATCGTCCTCGTTCTTGTCCTTGCCCTCGCCCTCGCCCTTACCTTAGTCCGGACCGAGATCGAACGTAGAGCGTAACCCTATAAGATAGGTTTTAACAATCCCGACCGTTAACTATCGCTAGGTAAATACTAAGAGCAGCAGTCCTACCGCTCGGGAAGTAGCATTACGGAGGATAGTACTTAGACGTTCGGCGGGCTAGCGCTTCCTATAGCTCTTCTATAGGTAGGCCGACTGCTCGTATATAGAGGACGTATACTTACCGAGGATATATCGTAGAGGCTATACGTAGTAGAGGTAATCTAGGACGAGGTTCGATACCGCTAGATAGAGGAAGCGGACGTTCTGCTTTAGTTGCCCGGTAATAGCAAGGCCCTTATAGTACCGTACGTAAATAACTACGCGGCGTTAGTAGATAGCGATAGACCGAGGCGATATCGTATTCGACTACGTTATCGATATAAATTCGGACGCGTATAGCGGCTAGCCGCCGGTAAGGTAGATTAGGGCCGCGAGGTACTCTAGGAATATCTATACCTCGGCCTCGTATAAGGATAGGGCGTTATCGGCCTAGCGGATCTCCTTCCTAGATCCTTCGACGAAGGGCTCGATACCGGTATCGAGGATAGCGTAGAGCGCGAAGGGCTATATATACGTAATAAGATGCTCGTTAGCGTAGTAGCGCGTAAAGTCGAAGCTAGGCGTCGAGTTACTAATATTATTCTATAGCCGGTCGGCCGTTATCGGGAGAGGGGTCCGGCCGCCGAGGAGAGTACGATAGAGGACGTACTAGGCGTTACGGTACGCCCTCCGGATAACGGCTCTAATATAGCTTATATCGTAGCTTACGCTACGGTAGTAGGCGACTATACTGCTCTTCTAGCTTATATAGTAGCGGGAGACGGTAGAGCGCGTATAGTATATTAACTGCCTCTAGAGACGGACGACCTCGCCTACTACCGTCTCTCTAGAGAGAGATAGATAGTTGCTAGCTACGGTACAGATAGTATCGGTCAATTAGTCGGAGTAGAAGGCGCGGCGATAGGCGTCGAAGACAACGAGTTAGGTAATCTAGATAATAGCAGATAGGTAACTCGTATAGTTGTACGGCTCGATCTAGACGCCTATACTAGATAAGATAGCGAGCATCGCGCTAAAACTAACGAGCGGCGATACGAAGGCCGAGTAGCCTGCTATCTCGTCCCGGATTAGGCCTATAAGTAGCGAGATCGTCTAATCTAGGACGTCGATATCCTCTATAGAGTAGTCTCTACGCTCGTCGAAAGCGGCCTATAGCGTCTACTATACCCTTTAGGCTAGCGGGCTAGCGCGAATAACGGTACCGGGGTTAACGGAAGGGGCGGTAAAGTAACTAGTACCGAATAGGACGCGGGCGGCGTAGTAGACGAGCTGCTTAGCTATAGTATAGTATCTACGAAGGATATCTACCTCCTTGCCGATACGGAAGGGCTTTACGCTATCCTCTAGTGCCTACGGAACTAGCGCTATACGGCCGGGGACGGAGAGGCAGTAAGCTAGGCCCGGTCGAGCGGCGTCGTATACTCGATCTAGAGCGGTATCGAGGTAGGAGAGGATAGCGGCGAGGAACGGCTCGCTGCTAGCCGAAGGAAGGGAAAGCGCGTATAAGGCCTTAATCTCCTCGCGATCGAGCTTAGCGAGGTATATAAGAATACCTATCGAAGAGACCTAGTCCTCGAGCGTCGACCGGTGCCTAGATATAGAGCTTACTCTCTAGAGGGTAGCGTCTCTTTCCTAGTAGCGTAGCTTTAGAAGCTCGAGTTCTATAGCGATAAAGGACTTGCGATTATCGGCGCCGCGCTTACGTAGTAGCAGCGGCTCTCCGTCGTCCTCTCTCGTTGTCTCCTAGAATCGTACCTCGGTATTAGTCTTCTACTTATAGGCCTAGAAGAGCGTCTAGTAGGAGATACCGACCCTCTATTAGCTATTCGGGATCTGTTTTAACTACGTCCTCTTATTACTAGCCTTACTCTAGACGACTATACTATAGTTCTCTACCGAATAGTCCCGGATAGCTTAGTACGTTTGGTATACCCGGCTATATACTCTCCCGTCCGACGACCGGTAGTTATACGCGAATCTAGTATAGATAGGAATCCCGGGAACAGGCTCGTCGGCGGCGGTAGGGTAGATAACGTCCTTAGAGCGGTATACGAGGTTAGGAAGGGTCGCGACGGCCTCGATAACTTAACGTCGATACTCGAGGTCTAGAGATTTGTATTTCCGGAGGAGGTAGGTCGAAACGCCCTTAGGGACGACGGTGTACTCGTACCGATTGTATATAAGGATACAGCGGTCGGGAAGGTAAGTAAACACCTAGGCGAGAGCGTCTATTATACGGCGTTAAGGATCGAGAGGAGAGGCAATAGGGCGTAGGCGAGGTCGTTTAGTACGGCTCGAGAGGGAGTAAGCGTAGGGAGTCGGAGAGGAGGGATATAGCGCCCGGTAGGCTACTGTCTATAATAGTAGCTTTAATAGCGCTAGGGGACGACGACCTATAGCTATTGCTCTAGCGCCGGTACCCTCCTAAGGGATATAGGATTGTCGCCTAGTCGTTAGGTACGGGTTAGCTATTGTCTGTCTATAACAAACTTTGCGATCTATCTCCTATTAGTAGGGAGTAGATCTCTAGCGAGCGATACGTACGCTGTACCGACTAGTCTAGTAAGGATCTAGCGATCCCGAGGGTACTAGTAGGAGTAGCTCGAGATCTTATTAGCTATAGGGCAGGCGACTGCGACTAGGCGCGGTACCGCTATAGGATGCTTAGAGAAATAATAGTAGTAACTTAGGAATCTATACTAGGTCGTACGAGGATAGAGTACTATACCCGTCCTATATCGAGCGAGCGAGGGCCTATAGGGTAAGTATAGTACTCGGATTAGTAAGGCCGTACTCCTCCTAGCCTCGTAGTCCTTCTTAGTATAGGGTAAGGGTAGATTTCTACCTATAGTACGATAACGCTAGCTAGCGAAGTTCGTTCGGGGTAGGTCTAGTAGTAGTCCCGGTAGTAGTAGTACGGGTATCCTATTATAACGACTAACGATAGGGCGAGCGACCGTATATCCGGTACTGTCGCCGATTGCTTCCTTCGAGGCGAGGCCCTTAGCTAGTCCTCTAGTAGGTAATCTCCTAGCGACGACGCTAATAGAAGGCTTCCTAACCCGATAGCGATCGAGCGAATCTTCTCGGAGGGATTCGAATCGAGAAGGGTAGGAGCTAGGACGATTAGCGGCAAGCGATATACTAGGCTACTAAGAGGAGGAAAGAGAGGATATATACTATAGCTCTTCGGCTAGCTACCCTTCTCGACGCCCTTCTTCGAGCTTACGCAATAGTAGAATATCGACGCCCGACGCCGATATAACCGCCGTACTCCTATATAATCCGGCCGACGCGACGACGGGGACGTAGCTAGATAGGGTCTACGCTACGAATATAGGAGACCTTAAAGCCCGGCTAGCGTATATCCTAAGGTAGGACGTAGTAGATTAGCTAGGACGGACGTTGTCGGAGGGGATAGAGGGTACGCTCTTAGAGCGCCTACGTTATAAGGAGGATACGCGACCGCCGGAGGAGAGGTTATACGAGATCCTAGGCGAATTTAGGGACTATTTAGAAGGCGCGCAGAATACGATTATATGTCTATTCTAGTATACGCTATTCGAACTTCGGCTAGACGCAATCCCCGGTAATAGGCAATAGAAGCTTCTAGGACTGCTCGCGACTCTAGATAATACTAAGATCTTACGACTAAACCTAACGCTAGGGCTATCGACGATTTCTACGAAGCTCGGGAGCTTGCGGATTATCGACGTAGCCTAGGGCAAAGACTAGTAGGATAAGTTGCGGCCCGAGACGTAGACAATAGTAGCTTCTCTAAAGGCGGCGTCGAAGCGACTATTATATACTATTATAGCGAACTGCAAGCAAGGCTTTACTATCGACGCGGTATAGAACGTATAGTTGAAGGCGCGCGATACTAGACTTAACCTAGAGCGACGTACGTATATAGGCAGTCGGGCGCCGCTAGACAAGCGTATAATCGTATCTAACGTTGCTATATTAAATACGCGTAGTAGCTAGGGAGCACTCCGTCGGACGGCGGAGGTATTTATACCTAAGCTATAGGAGGACAAGGTTATACTACGAGTAGTAGGCAACTAGGTAGCTTCGGCGAGAGGGCGCAGTAAGGCTAGTAGCGGAGGAGGGGTCGGGCGGCGGAAGCGTAAGAGGGTAGACAATATAAGGGTAGGTAGAATTAGGGACGAGGAGGAGGAGGAGGAGGGCGAGGAGGATAGGGACGTTAACGGCGAGGAGGGAGGTAGGCTAGCGGGCGGCCGGCGTTTATATTCGCGTTTAGGTCGGTATTCCCGGTCGTATTCTAACGTAGGATCCTATTCGTAGGAATAGGACGAGGGCGGTATAGCCGACGAGCGACGGGTATATAAGAGGGTCCGCGTCGTATAGAGGCTACAAATATTCCTCGGCTACGCGACTTAGGAGCGGGAGGGCTAGTATTATAGCAGATGTCGGCGTTCGACTAAGGAGATACTCGACGACTATCTCGGGCCCTTCTATACTACTTTTTTATATCTCGATCAGAAGTACTACTATTAGGAGTTAGGCGAGGAGGAGGGCAGGGAGGAGAAGGGCGGACGACAGAGTTCCGTAGGGTTACTCCTAGATATAGAGGCGCCTCCGACGACCGAGTAGAAGAGTAAGAAAGAGGACGACGAGGACAAGCGGATCTAGAATACATAAGAGTACCCTTAGGCCGGGTAGGAGAGGAGGGAGGCGAGGTAGGGGGAAAGGTAAGGAGGGCGGCGGGTACGCGATAACGACGATAGGAGGTAGATATTCTAGGAGACTCTCGAGTAGGAGGCGAGGCGTCGTCGAGTAGAAGGGAGAAGGGAGGGGCAGTTCGGTAGGATAAGAGGATACTATATAAACGTAGAGATAGAGATAGGTAGACTCGACTAAATACGACGACTATACAGTTAGATACCTAGTAGATAGAGGTACGATATAATAGTAGACTGTACTTTGCCCGGAGGGCTAGAGAGGGTAGTAGGTATCTCCCGAGACGGCCTATACTATATAATATAGTTAGTAGCCGTCGACGGAGATACTACGCGTACGATAGGGTAGAGAGCGCGAAGGCCTACGCGAGGAGGATAAGGATAGTCTAGGCCTATAGTAGAGCGACGCCCTTCCTCTCGAGCTGCGCCTTCTAGATTAGGGTTAGGAAGGTATACCTTCTAGCTTCTACGGCCTCGGGGCGTCGAGGGCGACGTCGGATCCTCTATCTCCTTACGATATAGGTATAACAAATATACGATCGGCCTAGCTATAGCCTTTCTATTCGCAATATACGCTAGCTGCCTTAATTGTAGTCGACGTAGCTCGGTAGGTATAGAGAGGCTATATAGGAGGATAGGTCTCGGTCGAGCAGTTAGGGTAAGGGTTATAATAGATCGATTCAAGACGAGCGATAGTATACAAGATACTATCTGTCTCTATTCCTATATCTCGAGAGATCTCCTACGAGAGCAGTACTAGAAAAATAAGAAGGGGCGGTCTCTATTCTAGAGAGGACAGGTATCGAGATAGCGTAACGGAGGGCTACTAGATATAGTATTTATTATAGGATATAATAATATATCGTTCCTCTAGGGCTCGATAGGTTCAACGTTAAGCAGGTACTTCCTCGTCGATAGAACGGTACTATATAATACGTACGCGATATATCGATACTACTATTAGAGAACTACCTCTCTACTACTATTATAGACTATATAACCCGCGTCGGAGGAGGTTCTGTTATCGTTGCTATAGCCTTTTAAGGCAGATAGACGAGCTCGTACCGTTCCCTTTAGAAGCTGTATTATACGCCGGTTCTAGAGCTACCTACGACCGTAGGAATTATAATAGATTCCGGGTTAATATCTCTCGGGCCCTATAGTTCTAGCTAGTAATAGCCTAGAAGCGTCGATTGCTACTAGGGAGCGTACTAGTAGTACTAGCTATATAGCTAGCGGAGTACGACGGGCTGCTTCTATACCTCTATCCTACGTGCTTGCTATCGCCGTCGTCGCTTAGAGGTAGACTGCGACTACCTACGAGTATCCTATCTAGATTACCTCTTCGAAGGAGTCCGGCGGAAGGCGACCTAGGTACCTTACCTATCTGCGTAGAGTAGTCGCTATATACTCCCTCCTCTTCGAGAGACCGGGAGCTAACGCGCCTACGGTCGGGGGAGTACGGCGATACCTGCCCTGCCCTCGCGCTATCGCCTGTCTCCTTCGTATAGCTATAGGGCTCCGGTTATATAGCAGTCGTCGTAACGGGTAGACATCTAGGGCCGCCGGGGGCGTCGCGACGGGCAGAGGTCTATAGGCGGGCAGGTCCCTCTCTGTCTCTATCTATATCTCTATCTCTATCTCTATCTCCGTCTGTATCTCTATCGCTATATCTATCTCAATCTGGATCTCTATGTCTATCTCCGTCTCTATATCTATCTCTATATCTATCTCTATCTCTATCTCTATCTCTATCTCTAACTCTACCTCTATCTAACGGGTAGAGATCTAGGGCCGCTAGGGTAGTTGCGACGACGGATAGAGGGCCGTAGGCAGGCGCGTCTATCTCTATCTCCCTCTCTATCTCTATATTACAGATAGATATCTAGGGCGGCCGGGGTCGTCGCGACGGGTAGAGATCTACGCGATCTCTATCTCGATCTTACGGGTAGATATCTATCTATCTCTATCTCTATCTCTGTCTCTATATTACGGATAGTACGAGGAGGACAAAGCGAAGAATAGAGCTCTAGTAGGCGGCTATCTAATCGGACGGCACCCGGAATATAATAAGCTTGTTAGGAGTACGACGGTAAGTAACCGGCTTTGCTTTATATTCTCGGAGAATAAGTATAGCAGTACTACTATAATCCTTAAGGACTTGAGCGGCAACGGTACGTAGATAAATAACTAGTTGGTCGGATATAATAAGAGACGTAAGCTTTAGGATAGAGACGAGATATCTATTGTTAGCGAAGCTAACTTTATCTTTAAATACCTTCGGAAGATTAAGGA
Organism: Sphaerulina musiva SO2202; assembly: GCF_000320565.1. NCBI lineage: Eukaryota > Fungi > Ascomycota > Dothideomycetes > Mycosphaerellales > Mycosphaerellaceae > Sphaerulina > Sphaerulina musiva. Next base: position 9,365 of record NW_016017392.1, read on the forward strand.
CGGAAGCGGGTTCCGATAGCAATACACAATACAAGAGCAGCTCGGCAAAGGGCATTGTACAATAGTGTATCTCTATATTAAGAGGTATAATAGTATACAATTCGCTATTAAGAAGTTTAAGAAGCGGAGCGGCTATCTAGGGCGGCCGGGGTCGTCGCGACGGAGAGAGATCTACGCGATCTCTATCTTAATCTTACGGGTAGATATCTATCTATCTCTATCTCGGTCTCTATCTCTATATTACGGGTAGATATCTATCTATCTCTATCTCTATCTCCGTCTCTATCTTACGGGTAGATATCTATCTATCTCTATCTCTATCTCTATCTATATCTTACGGGTAGATGTCTATCTATCTCTATCGCTATCTCTGTCTGTATCTTATAGGTAGATATCTATCCGTCTCTATCTCTATCTCTGCCTCTATCTTACGGGTAGATATCTATCTATCTCTATTACGGTCTCTGTCTCTATATTACGGGTAGATATCTATCTATCTCTATCTCTATCTCCGTCTCTATCTTACGGGTAGATATCTATCTATCTCTATCTCTATCTCTG
>NW_016017392.1:11469-49910 GCF_000320565.1 Sphaerulina musiva SO2202
CTATCTTACGGATAGATATCTATCTATCTCTATCTCTATCTCTATCTCTATCTCTATCTCTATCTAACGGGTAGATATCTATCTATCTCTATCTCTATCTCTATCTCTCTATCTCTATCTCTATCTCTATCTCTATCTCTATCTCTATCTCTATCTTACGGGTAGATATCTAGGGCGGCCGGGGTCGTCGCGACGGGTAGATATCTACGGGCGCGTACGGGCGCGTCGCGTCGGGGGCCGGCGCGACGGTCCCGGGACGGAGCGTCCGACGTCGGACGCTCCGGTCCTATAGTTAGGGTAGATATCTATCTATCTCTATCTCTATCTCTGTCTGTATCTTACGGGTAGATATCTATCTATCTCCGTCTCGATCTCTATTAGTATCTTATAGGTAGACTCTATCTCTATCTATATCTTATAGGTAGATATCTATCCGTCTCTATCTCTATCTCTACTTCTATCTTACGGGTAGATATCTATCTATCTCTATCGCCGTCTCTATCTTATAGGTAGATATCTATCTATCTCTATCTCTATCTCCGTCTCTATCTCCGTCTCTATCTTATAGGTAAATATCTATCTATCTCTATCTCCGTCTCTGTCTATATCTTATAGGTAGATATCTATCTATCTCCGTCTCTATCTCTATCGCTATCTCTATATCGTAGGTAGATATCTATCTATCTCTATCCCTATCTCTATCTCCGTCTCTATATTACGTATAGATATCTATCTCTATCTCGGTCTCTATATTACGAGTAGGTATCTAGGGCGGCCGGGGTCGTCGCGGCGGGGAGAGATCTACGCGATCTCTATCTTAATCTTACGGGTAGATATCTATCTATCTCTATCTCGGTCTCTGTCTCTATATTATAGGTAGATATCTATCTATCTCTATTTCTATCTCTATATATATCTTATAGGTAGATATCTATCTATCTCTATCTCTATCTCTATCTCTATCTTATAGGTAGATATCTATCTATCTCTATCTCTATCTCTAGCTCTATTTCTATCTCTATCTCTATCTCTCTATCTCTATCTCTATCTCTCTATCTCTATCTCTATCTCTAGCTCTATCTCTATCTCTATCTCTATCGCTATCTCTATCTAACGGGTAGATATCTAGGGCCGCCGGGGTAGTCGCGACGGGTAGATATCTAGGGCTGCCGGGGTAGTCGCGATAGATAGAGATCCCGGGCTACCGGAGTAGTCGCGATAGGTAGAGATCTGTATATCGTATCCGGAGCGGGCAGGACGTTCCCGGAACGGAGCGTCTAACGTTAGACGCTCCGGTCCTATAGGTAGGCCTCCGGGGCCTTACCGAGAGCAGCTAGTACTACCGGCGGTACGGTTCGGGTAGCCGTAATCCGGATTGTTAGCTAGACCTCCGAAACCTTACTAGATATAAGAGATATCGACCTTACCTATATTAATTCTATCTTCCCGGACAAGTTAGATAGTCTACCTAAGAGCTACTTGTACTTTTCGAAGGCTATCGCCTATATCCTTCTTAGACTACGCCTCTTATCTTATATATCTCGATCCGAGTACTATCGGTTTTTAAAGCACTCGTAGAGATTTAAGATTAAAGATAAGGTTCTCTTCCGCTAGGGCCGTCGTAACTTCCCGTTGTAGCGCGTTATTAATAAGCTATCTATACGAGACTAGATCCTCTAGGCAGTCTATAATAAGTATAGGTACTATAGTACCGAGGGTACGTACGCAAAATTAGTATAGCGCTACTAGTAGGACGGTATATATAGCAACTACTAGGTATATATATAGAGGAAGTACGCCGAGTATAATTAGTACAATAGCGTTCGTACTTATACTCCTTTAGGCGAGGTTGCTTCTAAGGCTATCGGTAAACGTTAGTATATTAATAGCGTTTATATTAATACCTACGGATCGATTATAATAGTATAGGAGGCAACGTCTCGGTAGCCTAAGGCGTAGGTATTCGTCGGCCTTACCGCTAAACAGATTATATTAAAGTAGGTTGCGAAATTTATCTAGAAGGAGATCTTCTACCGATAGGGTACGCTATATGAGATCCTCCTCGATAACGCTAAGTATAACTTAGAGGAGGTTAAGGCGTTGCTTCGTAAGTATAGCGTTGCTCGTCCCTATATCTTACTATACTATCCGGAATCTATAGCTATTGTTAAAGTTAGATATAAACCTATTATTACGGCGCTTAGCAAGATAACCGACGGAGGCAAGATATTCTAGATCCCGTACGTACTCGTAGTACTATAGGCGGAACGTACTATAGAGGTATCGTCTACCGGTAAGACGCCGGTAGCGTTAATAATTAGTTATAATACTATTCTACCTATCGAGCTTTAGTTCCCTACTACGTCTATCTAGGACTAGGGTACTATTCGTAACTACGAGAGTCTTCTCGCCGTACGCGCCGCCGCCCTCGAAGCTATAGCCCTACGTATAGAGGACGCCCGCCTACGATAGGAGAGAATACGGGACTAAGCGAAGGTATATTTTAACGATCGCTACTATATCGATCGCCGTAAATTTAAGGTTAGTAATTTGGTTATAGTATATCGGAAAGAGTTAGAAGCGTTGCGTTCGGCAAAGCTAGTTTTCCGTTAGAAGGGTCCCTTTCGTATATATACCTATCGTCCGGGTACTACGTACTATAAGTTAGAGGGATTAGATAGTATTGTCTATCGGAATACCTATAATAAGGACTCTCTTAAACTCTATCGACTCGACGGCCTATTAGACGAGAACGGTAGTATTACTAGTTCTAACGAGTAGGGTTAGTACTAGATACTAGTTCCCTACCCTGCCTTTTTAACTTTCTATACGCCGACCGGGTATCTCCGCTTCCTAGTATCTCTCTCTATAGTACAGGCTCGTACTACTTAATAGATACCTACTCTCCTTCTTCGTTGTCGTATAGTTAGGGGAGGGAGTAGTACTCGCTATCCTTTTGATTTTTCGCTATTCTTTTAATTCTTTTTCTATTTGTTGCGCCGCTGCCGCCGTCTAATCTTTTATCTATAACTAGGCCCTCTATAGGCGTCGTTTTAGATACGCCCTACGCTTTTGATAGCGGCGGGTTAGTACCGTCCGAGTTTAGCTACTCTAGGATTATAACTATATTGCCGGCTAGGCGCTCCGGTGCCTAGTAATAGTTAGGCTAGAAGGTTTCTAATCCGTCCGAAGGTTTTTAATCTATTATTTTTCGCTTTACCTCCTAGCGTTGTCCTCGCCCTCTTATAGTATATACTATATACTATATTCCTTACTATAGTCCTTATATCTAAAGGTCCCCGCGATGCCTAACTACTACTTTATATCGGCATTCTTGTCCTACCCTTACTTATCTTACTTATCTTTATATTAGCATTTTCGTACTATTCTTATTTATCTCGCCTATATAGGTAGCACTTCCCTAGGCGCGTTACTTTTCGTATTATTTGTTTGCTACAGTACTGCCGTAAGCGCGCCGGCACTCCTACGAGCGCAAGTTACTTTCGCGTTATTCCGCAAGCGTAAGTTACTTTTCGCGTTATTCTATAAGCGCGAGTTGCTTTCGCGTTATTTAGAGAATAAGAGTGTCCTTTTCTTCCTTTTAAACTTACTCTTCTTCTTTAACCTACCTCCTTACCCGCCGTACCCTCCGGCCTATATTCTACGTAGCTACTATCTCTACTACCTCGAAAGGAGCCGCGCCTATACTACGACCTATACCTACGTTAAGAACAGAGCTGCGCTCGCGTACGCAACTATCGATTCCGCGCCTATACTATAACCTACGCCTATATTAGTAGTAGTACTATGCCCCTACGCGTAACTATCGGTCCTACTATAGCTAACCGTAATATACCTACCTAACCTAAGACAGACGACGACGATAGGTTAGAATACTAGGTAACCGTTCGAGAGAGGAGATAAAGCTCGATATCGTTCTTAATTATAGTAGTAAGGATAGATACGTTATTATACTCGGCGGAGGTAAGGAGTATCCTCCGTAGGGTAACTAACCTAGACGCGGTCGCTGCCCTATTGCTAACTCTTAATATACTAGTTAGAACGGAAGTAGTATATATAGTATACTAACTCTACGACGTAGCCTTAACTAGTTACGATACTATATATATATCGATTTATAAGAAGTTCGTAGCTATAGCTCCGGACTAGGAGATCCTAGAAGGTAAACTAATCGAAGACGTATTCTCTAGTTTTACAAAGGTAGTAGATCGAGGAAAGGACGCCCGAAATCGACGAAGGACGGCTTGCTAGAACGTTATTAACCGATAGTTTGGTAGGGATATCGCTACCGCCTAGAACTTCCTTACTAGTCTAGTAATATAGGAGGTTTTGCGTACTTATTCGTAGGCCTATAACCTAGGCAGCCTAGCGGCTCTTAGTTCTAATCGTAGGCAGATACTACGTACTCTCGCTAAAGTAGTAGCGTAGCGATTGCTTACTTCTGTCTCTAGTCGATCGAAGATACCGGAGGTTATAGGAGGTAATTGTATTCGTATACGTATACTGCCTACCGATAAGCAATTAGCGGAACCTAGAGGGGAGGCAGAACAACGCGTTCTACGAATACGGTTTAGATTTGTCTATAACGGCGACTTTTACAAGATCGTAAGTAAGGGCTTTATTAAACCTACGCTAATACCTTTAGGGCTATCTATACTACTACCTCTACCGCTATTATCCGAGTAAGCTTAACTCTGTCTATACTAAGGATACCGTAGGAAGCCGGACCTATTACCGGACTATAAAGAACCTCCGAGCAAACGCTAATATACGTTACGACCGTTAACGCTAGAGATACTATAGGTACCGGATAGTACTTCTAGTTAGAGCCCTATTAATATACGTAATCCGTTAGGCCTCTAGGGCCTTACCGGGACGGGCTATATAAAGCCGGGCCCGGAGGCCGCGATCCCGACTATAGAGATAGAGCCGACTAAGGATATAACTAGCGAAGAGGTAGATAACTAGACTAGGGAGTTTACCTTTAACGAAGAACTAACTAAGGACGTACTTGCCGAAGGGAGACAAGTTACGTCTTATATATATATACCGTTGTCTATATACTATTATACTCTTTGCCCGGATACGACTAATCTATATCTTATTAGCCTATATATAGCTATATCCCTCTATTAATAGCCGGAGGATATCGTCGACTAAGGCGTCTAACTATATATAGTAGAGGAGGACCCGGTTCCGTTATACCGGTACTATACTAGGATGTTTGCAAGCCGTAGGTTCGGACTTAAGTTAAACATCGCTACCGCCCTACTAACTACTCGTATTACCGAAGTCTGCAAAGCTTACGTTAACGGCTAGTTTCTAGAATACTAGTATTAGTATCCGGAATTCTTCTCTATAGCCTACTATCTAAAGTATATAGATAACGTACTTAGTCTATATACGTTCCTATCTCGAATATATATAGGAATGCTAGTTACTCCCTCCGCTACGCCTAACGTAGAAACCTTAGTTACTAAGCTTCGATTATTTATAATCAACGCCGGCGATTAGGCTATATTCGATCTTACCGGTTTAGTTACGAAGGAAGGGGTTTTTAGATATACCGAGACGATCTTTAGGGATATCGAACATAAGTTCGATATATACTTATAGTACCTCTGTCGTATAAATAGTCGCTCTAACCTAGGGTAGAACAGGTCGTAGATATATAGCGTAATTTAGTAGCTCGTCCGCTAGGATATCTTATACTAGGCTTTGTACGCTTCTTTGCGTACGGATAGTAATTACCGTTTAGTGCCTTATCCTTATTACGCGAAGTACTAGTACGGTAATAACAAGGGTAACGAGAATATAAGTTATAAAGGGTTCAAGCATATAGACTATAACGTTATAGATCTTATAGTAGGCAAAGGTACTAGTTAGATCTAAGGCTCGGTATCGTTCGATAACGAGACTTATAAGGACTATACTATACTTGTTTAGGGAATGTACTATAACAAGACGTTTCGCGAGTAGGTAGAAGTAAACTACGCTACCGGTCGTTTGTAGAATAGCCGGATCTATAATATTACGGACAAGGAGCTCGGGCCTAAGCTAAGAAAGAAGATAGGTCTAGATTAGTAGCTAACTCCGGTCTAGCGATATAGCGTCCGTATTACCGACCCCTATATTCCTTATAGCGTACTACCTTCGTAGGGCGTACGACGTACGATCCTCCCTTAGTTTGTAGCTATTACTAACGTAGAAACCGGAGAGATAGAGAACCTAAAAATAGGGACCCTTTAGTAGATCGCGGAGGTATACCGGACAATAACTACTCTACTATCTAGCCCGTCGGGCTACCCTAATATATATAGCCTAATTCTGTATCGATTTCCTACCGTAGCCTAGTTAGATAGCCTTAGCCTAATCTTAGATACTCTAGTTAGTCGTAAATCGTAGGCCGATATAGAAGTTATTAACGAGTTGAACTATATTGCTTATATAAAATCTCTTCCTAAGTAGGAAGCGTACGTACTTATATAGTAGGCGAACGCTATTAAGAGATATAAGAAGGCTTTCAATAGTATTCGCTATTCTAAGACGATACTCTTTAGAAACGCTAGTTACTTCCGCTATAAGAGTAACTTTAAGTCTCGACTATAGCCTGATTTTTCTACTCTCGACTCTAAGTATATAGAGGAAGGCTCCGGTACTATACTTAAGGACAACGTATCCTAGATAGAATAGATAGTATATTAGTTAGGCCCCCGGGGCCTAACCGGGAGCTTCCGGATATAGGGAGGGTTTAGGTTTTTACGGTTAGGTATATTGTTTTCGACGAGTCGTTTAGGTCTGCTTTTCTAAACGTAATCGTTAGATAGGGAAGGGGTTTTTGTTATACCTATATCTACGGGACAGACATATAGGTAGAGGAGGGTATATTAAGCGGCTAGGCGTGTTTCTTCTACGTAGGGCGTTAGAGTAGAGCCGAGAGCCGGACGGCCCGGGAGGGCCGTACTACTCCCGGCGGGTAGCTATATAGAGTGCTTTTCTTCTTTTTTATAATAGAGGACAGGAGGGATATAATTAGGACGTAGACGTATAGATACCTACTCTACTATAATTGATATCGTTACTCTATAGTGCGCTTTGTCTTCTAATATTACCTTTCCTACTACCTACGGGCATCTCCGCGTCCTTCCGGACCTCTACCTATCCTACCCCTTTTACCGTAGAGCTACGCCGCGACCTACTGTAAGCCCGGCTAAGCCGGGCCTATCCGATTGTCTACTCGAGGACGGTAGTAGGAGAGAGGGCTTTACGGTAATAATAGGTATATATATATATATATATATACTATATATAGTATACCCGGACTATCTAATATTACCTATTTATATATAATCTACCTTATACCTCTTTACTATTAGCTTCTACTTATACTACTATCCCTCTTTGAAACCTATCTGCCTCTATATAGTATATAAGTACCTAAGGATACTTCTTAGAGTATAGTCTCCTTCTACGAACTTCCGCTCTATATTGTTAATATCCGCTATATAGTATATCTAGAACGTCCTCCCCCTAAGCTATAAGAAGAACTCCGTAATCTTATCCTTAGGCGGTATAAAGTCGATAGATACCTATAAGCTGTTGTTGTTAACCTATATAGGACTAGAAAGTAGCTCCTTATATAGAACAGCCCCTACTTACGAGCTAGTATAAGTATAAAGATAAATATATTAACTATTAGAACTTAATAATACCTACTAGCTTGCTTTTCTAGTACTAGTAGAGTATAGATTTATAGGCGGGTAATCTCTATCTGCCCTAACCTTGTATTTCTATAGCTTTAATATACCTACTTCGCTAGGGCCGTCGATAGTAAGCGTGTTTTCCCTAATACCCTTAGCCTATAGCCGTAGTACCTCGCTAATAATAAGAAGATAGTTCTTACGAATATCGAGGCTAGTATAGAAGTATAATTGTCTATACTACCTATAGGTACGAACCTTATAGTACTAGCGACGTTTAATTATCTAGCGGAAGTTACCGTTGTCTTCCTCTAGGAGCTCGCTATTACTATATTGTTTACTATTATTACTAGCATTACGGCGAGTAGTAGCCTCTAATCGTAGTCTATCCGTTCGATCCTATAACTGCTACTATATAGCCGTCTGCCTAGGTATCTATAAGGTATAGGGAGCTCTTCCGGGTATAGCTAGTAGAGTACCTTATAATAGGAGCGGCTTCGGAAACTACTTCTTAATTAGAGTAATAGTATAGAACTTACGTATTCTAAACGTCTTAAACTATTTATCTATTTGTCTAAGCGTATAGTAGATACTATTAACCTCCTCCCTTCGCTTTATAGTACTCGAGAGTATATCTCGAACTGCGAGTCCCTAGTAACTATATTCTATAGTAGTAAAACGTAAGTTAATCTAGAACTTCTCTATATAAATTATACTATCCTCCGCAACGTTACTAGCTCGCCTCTTAAACTACTAATCCGTAATATCTAGGATACTCTCGGTATTAGTAAATTAGAAGAAACTGACTTCTTTGTCTTGTTTATAACCTTCTCTATACTTCTAACTAGTATACGTATACTGCCGATATATAGACTACTTATACTAGCCTACTATAATGTCGATACGTACTTTAATAGTATAATTATAGCGTACTAGCTCTACCCGATACTTATCCTCTATAATGTCGTTTATTCTACCTATACGCAACGGTAGATCGGGATTAGGGCTTCGGGTACGGCGTTTACCCTTAGCGTAAGAGCGAGGTTAAACGGCTTTATCCTTATCTACTATATAGTCTATACCGATACTACTACCGGCTTCTATACGCTACTCTTCCCCTTCTTCTTGTTTACGGCGCCGCTAAGAGCTAGTACTAACTAATAGCGAGAGTTAAGAGATAGGACGATCTAAAAGGACGATTCGGAATAACTAAGTATATATAGTAGGCATCCGGATAACTAAGTACGCGTAAGTTATAGGTACCTATAGCGTAGCGTATAAGTTATAGCTCGGCGCGGAGTAACGTAGTTCCGGTTAACCTTACTTACTATATAGACTTTTCCTATAATACCTTACCTATAATACCGATAACACCGAATATCTTTACTATAGATATAGCTACCTAGCCTTTACAAAACTCGCTTAGAATTAGTCTACCGAACTCCTCTAAGTGTCGCTATAACTATACGACTAAGTACTAATATCTTCTTCTCGGGTAGGTAGGCGTCTTCTTCTTAGGTAGGTATCTTCTTTAGGTAGGCGTCTTCTTCTCGGACGGGCGTCTTCTTCTTAGGTAGGCATCTTCTTTAGGTAGGCGTTATAGGTAGGCGTCTTCTTCTCGGGCAGGCGTCTTCTTCTTAGATAGGCATCTTCTTCTCGGATAGGCGTCTCCTTCTTAGGTAGGCGTTTTCTTCTCGGATAGGCGTCTTCTTCTCGGATAGGCGTCTTCTTCTTCTCGGGCAGGCGTCTTCTTCTTAGGCGGGCGTTATAGATAGGTATCTTCTTCTCGGGCGGGCGTCTTCTTCTTAGGTAGGTATCTTCTTTAGGCAGGCGTTATAGGTAGGCGTCTTCTTCTCGGGCAGGCGTCTTCTTCTTAGATAGGTATCTTCTTCTCGGGTAGGCGTCTCCTTCTTAGGTAGGCGTTTTCTTCTCGGATAGGCGTCTTCTTCTCGGTCTCCTACTTCCTAGGCATCTTCTCGGGCGGGCGTCTTCTTCTTAGGTAGGCGTTATAGGTAGGCGTCTTCTTCTTAGGCAGGCGTCTTCTTCTTAGATAGGCGTCTTCTTTTCGGGTAGGCGTCTTCTTCTTAGGTAGGCGTCGTAGGTAGGCGTCTTCTTCTCGGGTAGGCGTCTTCTTCTCGGGTAGGCGTCTTCTTCTTAGGTAGGCGTCGTAGGTAGACGTCTTCTTCTCGGATAGGTATCTTCTTCTCGGGCAGGCGTCTTCTTCTTAGGTAGGTCCTACTTCCTAGGCATCTCTATCTCTATCTCTATCTCTAATCTCTAATCTCTATCTCTATCTCTATCTCTATCTCTATCTTCTATCTCTATCTCTATCTCTATCTCTATCTCTATCTCTATCTCTATCTCTATCTCTATCTCTATCTCTATCTCTATCTCTACCTCTATCTCTATCTCTATCTCTATCTCTATCTCTATCTCTATCTCTATTTCTATCTCTATCTCTATCTCTACCTCTACCTCTACCTCTACCTCTACCTTCTCCTCTACCTCTACCTCTACCTCTACCTCTACCTCTACCTCTACCTCTACCTCTACCTCTACCTCCTCCTCCTCCTCCTCCTCCTCCTCCTCCTCCTCCTCCTCCTCCTCCTCCTCCTCCTCCTCCTTCTTCTTCTTCTTAGGTAGGCGTCTTCTCGGGCAGACGTCTTCTTCTTAGGCGTCTTCTTTAAGTAGGTAATATTTAGCCGGAGCTAATATTAATCCGCGCCGAGGCTTAGTTATCCGGATGCCTACTACTTAGTTATTCCGAATCGTCCTTTTAGATCGTCCTATCCCTTAACTCTCGCTAACTAATATATCTAGTAGTTTATTATCCTTATTATTCTCTATACCTATACTAGACGAGATATACCCTCCGTCTATCTTATCGGTACTAGTACCTATACTAGTACTAATACTACTATTAACGCTTGCGCTAGTACTAATACTATTATTAACGCTAGCGCTAGTACTACTATTAATACTAGTACTAACGCTAGTATTATACTCCTCCTCGTTACCTATTACAAATAGTATATCGGTACTACTAGTAGTATCGCGCTTACTCTCCTTATCTATATCGTCTACTATCGATAGCCGCTACTTCTTCTACTCTTTAGCTTAGATAGGTTTCTTCTTCCTCTTCGCTTTCTCTACTCTTAAGACGGCCTCTAGAGTCTACCTCTACGAGATTATTATACTTTTGCTTTATAGTATATAGTTTCGATATCTACGAGGATATACGGGTTGCTCGCTAGCTATCGGTTTGTAGCTACTAGTTAGCGCGGTTTATACTTCTAGGAGCTATTATAAGATAGATAAAGAGATAGTTACTAACTTACTAGGCCTATACTAGTGCCTAACTTAGTAGTAAGACGGTTAGGTAATATCTCTACTCGTTATACTATAGAGACTACTTATAGTACAATAAAAGATAGTATATATAGATAAGGCTATACTTATTATATACTAGCGCGCTAGTATTAGCTATTTATACGAATGCGCGCTAATAGCGACAGCGATAGCAATACTACGAACAGCGATATAAAACTAGTAGTATATTAGAAGGTATGTTATAGAGCATAGTTTCCGGGTTTCTAGTACTAAATCGAGTATGTTTTAGGGATTCTATCTCTCGAAGGGAGGTTTGCGGTATAGTACGGTTATCTCGTTACCGCAATACTATATATACCTCGTACAAGGCGATAGTATCGATCTGTAGGCTATAAGAACGCTTGGCCGCCGACGTGCGTTAAGAAGGTACATTCTAGATTGCGTTGACGTTAAAAAGAAAAGAAAAAGAAATGGTCAAATTCTACAACCACATCCCCTCCGACCTACAAGAATGGGCCCTCAAACAATCCATCTTCTTCGTCGCCTCGGCCCCTTTGACAGGCAGCCACATCAACTGCTCCCCCAAAGGACGACCGTCGGCGACGCTGACGATTCTAAACGAGAATCTAGTCGGATACATGGATGCGAGTGGATCGGGCGTGGAAACCATCAGCCACGTGTACGAGAATGGTCGGGTCACACTCATGTTTTGTAGTTTTGACCGCTCACCACGAATCATGCGATGGTTTTGCAGAGGACGGGTGGTTGAGACGGGACATGCAGAGTATGCGATGTGGGTAAAGAGGATGGGGAAAGCGGAGTATCCTGGGATGAGAGTCGTTGTTATTTTGGATGTTCTCAAAGGTTGTATTTGTTGTTTCTTTTTTTCTTCTCCCGCTTGAATTGCACTCGATTGGATTGAATTGGGAAAACAGAAGCACTGATCGAGATGATCAACAGTACAAACTTCCTGTGGCTTCGCAGTGCCACTCCTCTCTGGCATTGTCGATTCTGACCAAGGTTCTCGGGCACGCTTCGAGGAGCGTAAGACATTGGACGGTTGGGCAGAGAAGACGATAACAGTGGCCGGTGGTATGGAGGATTACAGGGCCAAGATGAACACGAGAAGCCTAGATGGTTTGCCCGGCTTGCGGAGCGCCATGGAGAGGAATGGGGAAAATGCCAAGGTGCAAGAGATGCTATGGTGGTTCAGGCGGACGATCTCACAGTGGCAGCCAATGTTGTTGGGAGCCATTATGACTCTGGTGGCGGTAGCTTTGCTGCGGGTATTTGTGGTTGGTTCGAGCAGATGGACAGCCTTTTCAATAGTGTGAAGTGGACTGAAAGGCAAGTGAAAGGGGAAGAATGTGAAGAGAGAGGAATTGAAAAGAAGGGGTTAAGAAAGGAGAAGGTGAATGCGATAGGAGTGAAGCACGTGTTTTGTCATGTTCATATAACCGGTGCGACAATGGTTCCTTTACCAATAACCACATCCTCGGAGGCACTCCTCTCTCTCTCTCTCTCCAGAATGGCGTCAAGGACCGAGCGGACCACGAGGGAGCTCATCCAGACGCTTCCACAAGAACTCTTCGCCCTCATCTACGAAGAAGTCTTCGCCGCCACGCCAGCATCCATTTTCGTGCTCAAGCACGAAGTAAGACACCGCCGAATACTATTTCCCACTGCTCTCCATGTCGACCGAGCCTCTCGAGCCACTTACGCTCGTAGCTTCTTCGCAGTGACCCAATTCATTTTCCGTCGGCCAGAAGAAGGTCGCTCATGGCTCGCAGTTGTGGATACGCTTAAAACGAATTCCAGAGTTCTCGTGGAGCACGCTCGCGGTTGGGTCATCGAGTCCGCTCGCGATTGGGTCATCGAGCCCGCTCGCGATTGGGAATTCATCTGTTAGCTGACATGCCGCTTTCTCTGTAGAACACATGGGATCGGAGCATATCAGTCGATGCCGTGCCGTGCGTCAACATTCAGGCGGTGAGTGTGTATCGTGAAAAGGGGGAATCACCAATTGCATGAATAAAATGGACACATTTTGATCTGAATACTCAACAGACAATTGCAAGGAAGCTCTCCAGTGACAAGTGGCACCTGGGCAGCGATAACACGGAACCAAATGCTGAACACATCAGTACTGTAGATGCGAGGTGCCGAATGGAGATGGGAGCGCCGACGGAGAGAGTTTGTAGCAGAGAAGAGACTTCGAGAGCCATCCTTGAGTTCATACGTATCGTGCATGGTATTCTTCGATTTCCTTCTACAGATGTATGCAGCAGTCCCGCACCAGGAAATACCATTCCAGTCATCACACTGCCACCGGATTGGCTTCTTCGCCGTTCATCAGGGCCAATCGATCCTCTTCCTTCTTCTGGCGTGCGGCTTCCGTCTCTCTTCGCAGAGCTTCCAAGTTGAAGCCGCCATCATCATCATCATCGTCGTCGCCCTCATCGTCTGAATCACCCCTCCAGTCGCCCTTCTCAAACATCGCCCTACCCGTAGCTTCTTTCATCGTCTGTGCCTCCAGCTCCGCGGCCTTCTTGTCCAGACGTTCCTTCTTCCACTTCGCAAAGCTCTCGGGCGTGACAGGCGTCAGCTTACCCGTCAGTTGCAGCCTTTGACTTTCGAGGAAGTCCTCCAACGTCAAAGTTGCCAGCGGACTTTTGTCCATCAGCGCCTTCTCCGCGGCTCTCTGTTCCTTCGTCTTGAGCACGAAACCGGGCGGCAAAGAATGTTTGTACATGCACTTATCTCCTCCGTTCGGACAAGTCCAGAACCAACCGTATTTCTGATTCTCCACAGCTTCGATGAAGAATTTGCACACTTTGTCCGTTGTGGTCTTGGGATTTCCATGTTTTGACAAGACGACTTGTCGAAGCTTCTCTTCGTCCCAATCCTCCATGCCGTCCTTCTTCTTCGCGTCATCTCCCTCGCCGCCTTCTTCGCCTTCTCGTCGATCCGTGTAGAGGTCCATTTTGGCGGTCTTGCGCTCGACGTCCAAGTCGTGCGAGAATTTACACTTCTTTCCCTTTTCACAACCACCTTTCTTGAAGAATTGGCAGAGGATAGTCTTGGGGTCCACACCAAAGGGGACTTTTTGAATCGCGACCGGGGCAAAGAGAGCTGCGGCTTCCTTCTTGGCCTGTTCTTCTGCTTGCTTGTCCTTCTCGCGCTGCAGCCGTGCGGCTTCTTTCTTCTTGTCTTCGGGCGCAGACGAGACAGAGGCAGCCATTTGCTTGATCTGCTTCTTGGCTGCTCCACCCTTCTTATTTTTCATGCCGAAGGCCTTGTCCTCCACCGTTGGCTTCTTCTTCTTCGGCTCATCCTGCTTTCCTTTGGGAGGCATATTGGGCGGTAATATCAGGCGCGCCCAAGGCAGCTATAGTAGATAATGGTGATGTGTTCTTCGTCGCTCGGGTTCCGTCGAGGGAGTGGCAAGTGGGATAGGGTCGGATGGGGTCGAATGGAGTCGCGTGCGGCAGGTATCGTAGAGTGGGAGACGTCGCAGTTCAGACTACAGGCGAGGGAAAGCTCTCCATGTGTAAGTCTTTCCGTACGTCGGCCGCCACGGGTGCTCCTGAGACAGGAGATATATAGGGAGAAAAAGAGGCGAATGTGTTGAGGTCGGTAGGTGAATAATGTTGGTAGTAGAGTCAGAATCGAAGTTTCCAAGCTGATCAGAAGGAAGACCGGTGGCGTCACACTACAACGGCGCCAAGACTCGAAATGTCCCCTCTTTGACTTCACTTCCTGCTGGCCCTCCACACTTCATTTACCCCGAGCCACCATGACCACTTTCACCCTTCTTTTGCTGTTTCTTTTCTGCTTTGCTGTCTTTGTACTGGTCGCCTTCGCCTGCTCGTCCTGTCTCGGCAACGGACTGCGTAGAAGAGCAGACGGGAAGAGCACTTTGCCCACGACTTACGGCCTTCAATACGCTCAATCCATGGGACAAGGAGCGCACGGCGGCTACTCGGAGCACATTGAACTGGAAGATATGTTGGAACGGTGGAAGCAAACCCAGGAGGGTGACTGAGGTGGATCCCAGCATGATATTTCGCCAACGAGGTCTGATGAAATTACCTCTCTGACAGAAACTGATCTTGGTCTGCTCACGCGCTCCGAGCGTAGAGCCCATGGTCATCGTTCGTGTAGGAGCGACTACGGTCTCTCTTGGTCTCGTTGTGCAATCTGGCAATCCCTGGCATGATCTCTTGGCTGGAGACAGCAAGACGGAATAGGTTGCTCAAATCTGTGCCAATCGGGTTCATGGCAATCTTCATCGCGAAGACGCTGATGAGTATCGAGGATTTGCTTGGCAGCAGTTCGATGGGGATTTCTGTGCTGGTCCCTAAAGGGCGGCGCAAAAGTCAAGGAGAGTCAAGCGTCATCCATCTCTTTAGCAACTCCTCAGCGGGTTGCCCTTGATATGAGAGTCTGCAGCTGAAGCTTAGAGGACTGCAGAGTAGTGCAGCCTGGAAAGTCGTTCCTCACCTCACCAGTCTTCTCAGTGGAACACGCAAGGTCGAGCGCGTGCTTTGCCCGAGCGTTCGAGATGATACGGCATCGTAACGTTCGCGCAGCTGCGTGCGACGCCTGTTGGTCAGGGTACATCATTGGCTTGACATGTAATGTACGAAGCGATGATCCAATCGATGCCTCTAAGATCTTGATTCGGTCTTTTTTCGTCGAGTCTCTTGATGCATCCTCCATCGTTCTCGACGAAGACGAGGGCGACGGTCATCTACGGAACATGTTAAGCTATATCAGTATTGACACTGAGCACGAACAAGCACAGAGTTCGCGACTGCCTTTTCATCTGAAATCGAGATGAATGAGGGCATTCACCCGTGTTGAAGTCATAGCCCGATATGTCGCCAGGGGCGGGAGTGCATGCCGTGTTTACGTGGCGAGCCGCAAGTGGAGTCTGTGATGGTGGCGATTCGCGGCGTTGACGAGCGGTGACTCTGCTCCGGCAGAGACGAACAAGGAGACAACTATGCTTCAGAAGCGGTCCATCCGATAGCAAATGGACATTTTCACGCAGGTCAATGAAAACCACGTTCTAATGATTGTAGCACATGCCCTAGAGCTCGTCATTCAGAACGAAGGCAAGACGAATAGTGTGTCCCACTTCGTTACATCGCCACGTGCGCTGGTTTCACTTTATATTACTCTGTGCTTTAGTCTTGCTCTATCTTCAGAACTTTGGAGAGGAGCAGCCTCGCTACTACAAGCGTTAATTGACCACACCCGCAAGCCGCTTGACTATTGCCCTGTGGAAAAGACCAAGCTTCTCGAAAGCTCAAGCTGACATCCTCCAGCCAGAAATGGCAACCAGGGCGCCGACATCGCCGTCGACATGGAAATGGATAATCAGGAGGCAGCGGCTGGCGCGCGGCTAGAAGAGGTATGGATGCTGCTCGGCATGGATGCATTTGCCTGGAAGCCGATCAAGAAATCAAGTCGGGGTGAAGGTGATTACCTCTGATCTTGTATTCCCCTGACGATAGATGACAGAAGCATCGTTCTCGCCAAGACGCACGCTCTTCCAAATCTCCTGGCTGGGCTCATAAGGTCGATTGCCTGGACGTTTCACTTCGTTGTAACGCTTCTCCCTCGTCTCGTCCGTGGTTTACGGCGTTCCCCAACACCCACACATGCGACAACTTCCGATGGGCAGATGAGAGCCAGGATATCGTGTTTTCTTTGCCGAGCTCGTGTCCGCCTGACGCCTTCATGTTGTTGCGCGTTCTTGGATAAGCAGTGACTGCGTTTCATGTTTGCGAGACACGCAGGTGTTCGAACAGTTTCGAAGCAGGAACTCTATCGATATCTTTGATGCCTGTGCAAGGTGCTGTGGATAGTCTCTCTTCGTATAGCAGCATAAAAATCCAGAGCAGTGAGAGAATAGCCACTCGGTGTCATCGGTGAAGGCAATTGTCCTGCCTGCTAACGCTCCTACTACATGCTCAACGAAGTCCGACGCATCACTTGCGCGTGGACAAGCTGCTACGCCAGAAGCGGTTTCAATGGTCTGTCAGTGGCGATGAAGGACCTTACTCATCAGAATAGAGTAGGAAAGTATCTCAAGGGTTGAGCCGGAGTTGAAGCTGCGGATGCCAATGGGTGAAGTCTCCATTAACAGCTACACACTCTGCGAAACGAGCATATACGTGCTTTGACTCCCCTTCCCGCCTACAGTCCAGCATCCCTTGCGTATATTCGACCCAACAAGCACTACTGGCTTCCCCCGAGACGCAAAAAGTATCGCCCAACGCTTGGTTTTCAGTCATCCAGCCTGGCCCCCAGCCCTCGCATTGAGGCGCTCGCTCCATCAAACCCGCGCCGTACGTTCCAATAAATTCACTCAACAACAAGCACAATAATGCGCAGCTACTCATACTCCCACCTTCGTATACAAGTTCGCTGGTCAAGCTAGTATTCGAGAAGCCACCTCACTCAATATAGCTGGAAAATATCAGATAACATAGTCAGATTGAGCTTTGCTTGGACCCTCCCTGCACCGGGAAGTTTCCTGTCCCACGACACATTGTCACAATAGCCTTCTCAAGTGGGATATCGATAGAGTGGACACAGCCGCTGTGCAGTGTGTAGAAGATGAGATTGCTATGGTACTCCAGAACATCCAAGCCGCTGTGCAGTGTGTAGAAGATGAGATTGCTATGGTGCTCCATCTCTGGATGTTCTAGAGGTCGACTTAAGCATATGTCTGGCGTGCCTGTTACGGAGTGCGGAGCAGTTGCAGTGCAGTTAGAGTTCCACCAATACTATAGTCGTGCTACTAGGTGGCCAACAAGAGCCGAGTTCACAAGTCTTCAAGTCATACTCAAATTGCTGCTCATGCAATTGTTGGCACAGGGCGCGCGAGAGGGTGGACAGAAAGGTGTCACAGCAAGTTCATGGAGCCTAATGCGGTTGCAGGGAGGAAGATACACAGCGCTACAGGCACCGTGAGTTGGGAGCCGTTTCTCTCGGCGGGGCAACGACTTCATCACGTAGGTAGTTAACCCGATCACTTCACCAACCCAGCCGTCTCATCCTCTTCACTTTCGGTCTCATACTCACTACTGCCCTCCTCGGACCCGGTCTCCTCCTCCTCTTCTGTCTCCTCGTCTGTCTCATCTTCCTCGCTACTTTCCTCGTCCTCCTCCTCATCAAGCCAAGCATCCAATGTCTTCTCCTTCCTCACCGGTCCATTCCTCTTATACCCCGGGTCCGCAGTAGCCAAGCCGTCATCCAGCTTCTGTGCAGCCGTCAGTTCCCTCTCAGGCACATAAACTCCCTTCTGTGCCCGATCTCCGTCATCTCGCAGTTTCGGGTCAGGTTCGTGACCATCCTCGACCCAATCTGGCAGAGATGCGTAGCCTCGCATCCCACTGGTGCCGACCTCGCTGCCAATGACTAGGGAAGCAGAGCCAAGAAGTAGGCCCTTGCGACTTTCGCTCGGTGAAGGGGCTTGTGGGACTGGCTTTGGTGCGAGTAAGAGTAGGGATGCGAGTTCCGTGCTACTTTGTATAGCGAGAAGGGAGCGGAAAAGACGAGCGCGGTCTCGTAGCGAGTACGAAGGTGTGTAGCGTGCTAGGAGCATCGTATATTGGAAAAGTAGTTCGATGGGGTGTTGGGTATCTCGTGGTCGTTCTTCTTCGTTCTCCGGAGGTTGACTGGAGAATGCATCCTCACGAAAGCCATCATGTTCTTCTTCTGTGGGCGATAGTACGGTGCTGGTCGTAGCGTGATTCTGTTTGGGCTGTTCTAAATTGAGAGCATCGAGTGCTCTTTGCTTCTCGTTCTTGGCGTTCAAATAATGGAGATATACCTTGGCCGCTAGTAGTATCGTCTGGGCGCGCACTTCATCGCTCTCCTCGGCATAGTTCTTGACAAGAATGCGCAGAACGTCGGCAGCGATATTGTTCTCCGCATCGACGCCAGCAAACTCGCCAATCAGCCAGACAATGCTCGCCCGTGCCGATGGAGAGGTTAGCGAATCGAGGTTCTTGGCCAGTCGGATCACAGTCTTTCGATGTTCGTCTGGAGCTCGCTGTATCAGATGCCGTATAACCTCCATCGCTTCAGCAACCAGATTTGTATCTGAACTGCGAATTTGTTTGAGCAGAAGGGACAGGCATCGGCGCGAAGTTTTGTCGCTAGACGCTTGAGCACAGCGCCCGATAGCACGCACACTCTCGCGCACAAGGCTCGCATTGTGAGCTTGAGAAAAGTGTTCCAGTTCAGCAAGTATCAGTTCCTGTATCTCCTTGCCACTGTGTGGAAAGATCAGGGTCAGAATTTCCAGCTTCAGTGTCCATATTTGAGGTGCTTCCGTAGATCGAACCAGGAAGTGGCGGAAATGCGAAACGAAGTGAGCGGGATGTATGAGGCAGACCTGTACTATGTTGTATAGCGCCACCTGTCGAATGTCCTGAGGGGAGCGAAGGAGTGCTATGAGCGGACCGACGGCTTGAGGCAGGTGCTTCGAGGGAGACAGGTAGAGATAGGCTCGCGTCACAGCTAGAATGACTGCGGAGTTGCGACTCGAAAGGAGAGGCTGCACTGATTTGAGGAAGAGTTCGAGATCTGGATCCACGTATTCGACCTCCTCGTAGTCATCCTCCTTGGTCTCCTCTTGCGGTTCCAGGTCGTCGTAGAAGCCCTTCGCTCGCAGTTCCTGATTGACCGCTCGCAGTTCCTGATTGACCGCTCGCTTGACTCGTGCTATCCGTCTGGGAAAGCATTGGCGTGAGTAGGTGGTGAAGAGGCGTATGACGGCAAGTTGGCCCCACTCGTCCATATCGACAATCATCTTGCACAGCCTACGATACACAGGATGTATCAGGTCGATTCGGTGGGGACATATGTCCACAAAGGCCTGCACTGCGGCTCCAGCGACATAATACTGCTGATCGGCCAGCAGGGTGGCTACGTACTCCTCTACCTGAGGTCTTGTGCTGGCGTCGAGCTGGACGCACTTCACGCATGCCAGAGCAGCTGCCTTGCGGACCAACGGCGACAGGTCGTTGACGCCCTTTTTGACGGCCAGACTGATGATCTGTGCAATCATGGGAATCCTGATGCCTGACATGGTTTTCAACGCCATGGCTCTGACTCGCGGATTCGTGTCGGACAGGGACTTCTGGATGGTGTTGATTGCCAGCAAGGCCGTGTCCGGATCGGCCTCGGCATGGTGGATCAAATAGTTGTAGACCAAGGGACGGGTCGAGGGATACGGGTTGGAGAGAGTCTTGAGGACAGCAGGAAAGAAAGGGAGAGTCGGGTGGGGAGGATTGGCATATTGCATCTACATTGGCGTATCAACGTTGGGGGAGTTCCCACGAGCGGTATAGCATATATCCATGTCGACATGGAGTATGTACGTGGGAGGCATACCGCAACCACTCTCCGCAGACCATCCAAAACCTCTCGCTCATGCCTGCTGTCCAACAATTTCTTGATGTGCGCCGCCGGCAGTGCCTTGGCTGTCCTGCGCGGGCCGGCATCGCGAGCCGCTTCGAGGGTGAGATCGCGTGCTGTTGCCGTGAGCGGAGAGGTTAGCTTGCTGGTGATGGTGGCGGTGGTGGTAGAGGACGACGACGAGGTGGAGGCGGAGGTGGTGGTGGTGGTGGTGTTGGCCAGTTCCCAGCGAATGTTCTCCATGTGGGAGAGGGTGTGGGTGAGGGTGTGGGTGTGGGAGAGGGAGGGAGTGAGGCAGTGGGTGATGAGGGTGAGAAAAGGGCATAGGTAGTACTGACCGTGTTCGAGCAGCGAGCTGATCTTGCTGATTGATTCCATCGTCACTCGTGGCACCTGCCTTCTCCCGTCGTTGGGCAAGTACGACTTCCGGCGTAGTAGGAGGTAAGGTACATGTAGGTAGCTACAGCATGACCCGCGACCATGGGAGGTGGAGTGGACGGGCCGAACGGCACGCTGCGGCACGCTACCGTCTTCCGGCCCGGTCAATGCCATCACCATAGGTATTCTTCTTCTCGCTCGGGAACATCGTGGATTGACACCGACTGCATCATGGCGTGATCGTAATGCACAGGCTGTTGTCGCGCGCTGCACAGGTCAGAAGCAGAAGCAGCAAAAGAAGCAGAAGCTCTTGTCATTGTGCGCCATGTCTGCCAACACTGCCCGGAACGGTGGCTCGCGGCCACGGGGCTGGTGTGCTGCGACCACCATACCGGACCAGGTCGACGCCGCGGTTCACGAGCATCTTCGCCACCGCCGCCACCACCGCTACCACCTATGATGCACGTATCAGAGGGCAGAGACGACAGCAATGGAACCAGGCCATGGATGGGGTCAAGCAAGAGCTGGGACGGGGCGACGCCGCAGCAGATGGTGATGATAATGCTACTCCCGTTGAAATATACGATGATTTCAATGCCGACGTGGAACGGAATCTGGACAGCAGCCTCTATCGGCTCTTTCGCCCCGCGTGGCCATCAAACACTGGACCTGCGCTCAATAGATACCATCTGCCTCCGCAGTCGATATATGCCCGGGACTTGTCGAAAATGAAGGCCGAAACCACGCGCTGGACTCAGAAGAAGATTTTGAGAGTAGAGCTGTGCATGGACATTCTGCAGCTGCAGTGCTTTCAATGGCTTCATTCCATCGGATTCCTCGGCAATGAATCTGCCTTGTCCTCGTTGCCACCCTCGTACGTCAATACCATCGTACAGCACCCTGCACACGTTTGCAAACGCTCGTTGCTGCAAAAAAAGGCCGACTATATTCACTTGATGCGAACTCCATCGGACGAGTCCGGGGGGATTGCCTTTCAGAGATCTCCGGAGGATGTACCGATATGCAAGTACACTCAAGATGAGTTGGGCGCATTCCGATCTGAACAGCTTGAGCTTCGACGAAGGCTTGAGCAGCTGTTCGCCGCCAAATACCAGGCCGATCAGGAACCGCAGCTGATCTGTAACGCATTTCATCTACTGGCAGCCTCATCCGCGCCTCCAAACGTGGACATTTACAATACTCTCATGAACGGTTTACGCAAGAGGGGCCATGTCTTTCTTACCACGGCTACCATTCAAACCTTCTTCGGCAGTAAAATGCGCGCTAATGAAGTCAGCCTCGCAGTCATGCTCGGCTTCTACACGGATACGAACAACGCTGAACAGTTTCGCATGTTGATCCAAAAGATGCGCGGACAGTCCGGCGGCTTGATGAAGTCCAAACCCGGAAACTGGCGATTCAAAGCGAGCAAGGGCAGGATTATACCTGATCCGCGGAACCCAAGCATTCTTATACAGCTGCCTCATCCAACGCCAATGGTCTTTGATGCCGTAGTCAAGGGTGTACTTCACTTCAGTGGTTTCGATGCCGCGTTGGGCATGTGTCGCAATCTCCGCGACGAAGGCTGGGGTATGGATATGCGAGGATTTGGCATCTTACTCAATGACTGCGCCCGTCGTGGTGATTGGAACGTTGGATACCCGGTCTGGAACCAGATTGTAAAGCTCAAGCAGAGAAGTGCCAGGCTCGTCGATGGGCACTTGCAAACTGAGATCATCATGACACCGATTTTCGCGGATATGCTCCGCCTCTGTAGACGCTGCGATAAAAAGCACGAGTTTGGAGATGTCTGGGATTTAGCAAAGAAGACGCATCCGATCACGATCAATCGCATTATGGAGATGGTGAAGGCCGAACGAAGTGCGCGCACCGATACTAGGCCCCCGGAGCTCGCTGAATCTCTAACGCAAAGCGAGCCTCGCGGCGGCGAAAGCACACGTGCAGCATTGGCCGCTGAAGATAGTGCAGAGGCTCGTGTACAAGCGTTGCAGGCGCTCGCAGAACTCCGTGCGAAAGGGGCAAATACCGTTGGCGAATCCAATCTACAGCAGGAGTATCTAGCCTTGAAGGCTGATGTGGATTTTCTCAGGACAATGGAGGGAGGAAACGGTGCCGAGCAGTCAAAGACCCGTTCTTGGGCCGAGCTTGCGAGGGATGCCTACAATCTCATTGCCTCTCACCCGACCACTCTCGAAAGGCGCACCTTTGGCCAGAGCAATGCGCAGTCCAGGCTTGCTGATGACGTCGGGCGGCCTGTCACGTACTCTGAGCTCGCAAAGAACGCATATTATCTGGTCGCCGATCACCCAAGCACCATGGAGAAACGTGGTGGGGACGAGTCATCGAAGTTTATCGATAATGTGGATTTGGATATCTCCCAGGGAGAAATCCCTGGCCTCGAAGCTGACTCCGAACATGCCAATTCACGGGGAGACAGCGCACGACCGCTAGTCAAGTCCGATGAGGGCCCGACCACGCCTGTGACTTACACTTCCCTGGCGCAAAGCGCTTATCGACTGATTGCAGACCCCGCCACCTCACTGCAGCGGAGGGGGCATCAGAATCCAAAATCAGGTCATATCCCTGACGGTGATACTGATGCTCATTCCACGTCGAGCCTACACGGTCACGACGATACGAGCACACCGGGGCCTGCGGAGTCTGCGTCGTTCAATGATGATCAAGAGCCTCCCAGTGTCAGGAAGAGAGAGAGGGATTGATCAAATGATTTTCGGTCGTAGAAACGTTGTAGATGAGACAGATAGAGTGCGAATGATACCCCCCAGGAATAGGCAATGAGACATCTACACTCACACATGAGGTTTATCCCATCATTCCTGCTCGGCGTGTCTTCTGAACTACATCCCACTACTGAAAGCCCCGATGTTTTGTTTACAACCCGTGAATTCAAACTGACAAATGAGCAGTACATTTTACCCACCCATTCCGTTAGGCTAATAACATTTCAACCATCACCAACACCACCAACTTCCTACAACTTCGCCCTCTCCCTCAACCCCTCCTCCGCAAGTCTCACAGCCACCTCAGCAGTCCCATACGAAGTCTGATATCCATAACCCCCATGACCATAATTATGCACCACCACGACCCCGCCATCAATCACTTCCCTCTCCAACCTAATCCCCCCAGTCCTCATCGGTCTCAACCCGACCCCATGACGAACAACACTCAATCCCTCGGGACCCTGTCCCGGGCCGACCAAACCCGGACACAACTCAACAGCACGCTTCATAATCCTCGAAGCCAGATTCGGATCCGGTTGAGATTCCCACTGATGAGCTTGCAGACATCCCCCCAACACGGTACCTCCACCCGCGGCGCGTTCCATAATATATACCGCTTCGTCTTCGCCGTCGTCTGTGCCCGAGGTCGATGCCATGGTATTATTTCCGGGAGAATTTCGTACGAGCACGATTTGGCCTCGGGCGGGATAGAGGAGGGAGTCGCGGACGCCGCCGAGGGTGAGGGATGAGAGGCCTGTGGCGTTGATGATGAGGTCTGCGCCGCGCTGGGGCTGGAGGTGGTGGAGATGGGTGGCGTGGGAAATGTGGGAGAGAATGTAGCGGCGGAAGGTGGCGCCGTGGGAGAGGAGCTGGGAGACGAGGTAGGGGAGGTAGATGGCTGTGTTGATGCAGATGGAGGTGAAGGTTGTTCCGCCGTCCATTCCTGGTGGGAGGGAAGATGGGGGAAGGGGTTTGAACTTTTTTTGGATAATCAGCATGGACAGGTAAGTTTTGTCGTGAGAGCGAGTGAGTGAGTAAGGGAGTGATGGTGTGATTTAGGTGTACGAATGGGGGAGGAAAAAAAAGAGACAAGACTGACGTTGGGAAGGGTATCCTTAAACCAAGCATCTTCTCGAATGAGTTCTTTGAACCAATCTGCCACTGGTGATCCGGCGTCTTTGGCTCTACGATATACGTATGTGTCTGGTAAGAGAACGATAGTATGAGCAAGACTTCAATGCATGAATGGAATACGAGAGAGTCCGAGTGATAGCACTCGCCTTGAAAATGAATTCCCGCTTCAGGCACATCTCGTGCCAGACGTTGCAGCTCAGGCCAGGTATTCTTCTCCCATGACTGGAATTCCGTTCCTGGCTTGCTGACTCTGCGCGAACAACATCAGCGTCAGTCCATCTGATGTCTATCCCTCTCATGCAACATCAATACACCAGCACCCAATACATTCAATCTTCTATAC
This sequence comes from Sphaerulina musiva SO2202, assembly GCF_000320565.1. Classification (NCBI taxonomy): domain Eukaryota; kingdom Fungi; phylum Ascomycota; class Dothideomycetes; order Mycosphaerellales; family Mycosphaerellaceae; genus Sphaerulina; species Sphaerulina musiva. Next base: position 36,582 of record NW_016017392.1, read on the forward strand.
GAAAAAACGGGTTGGAGTATTGGTCGGGTGTATTTACGGCAAATAGTTTGCTCCCGCCCAGGGCGAGGCGTATTCAATATCATAGTCTCCAGGCATGTGTTTTGCCACTACAGTGATCTTGTGTCCATTCTTGGCAAGAAGAAGTGCAGTCGTCAGACCAGAAACGCCGGCACTGGGAAGATGTGTTAGAAGAATGATTCGATTCGAGGGTAATCAACGTGGAATTTCGTTTTTGTTCGGTGACGCTGTACCCTACTACGACGATGTTCGCCATATCCGCCTGATTGGAATTGGGGATTTGATGGTATTGTCGACAATTTTGAGCTCAATGCAGAGTGAGTGAATAAATACAGTGAGTGGGGTGCATCTCTTTTATAGTACAGTCACGTCCGCCCTACGCCTTGGCAAGTTGGCCGCCGAAGACCGGCGATAGGCCTACGGTGAAGTAACTTACACGGCCTCTCTTACACAAGTCACAACATCCAACCCACGTCCATCTACAATACTACAGGTATCCCCAATTCTCCCTCGCTCTCTCCTCCTCCTCCTCCTCCTCCTCCTCCTCCTCCTCCAAGAACAAAACCACCCCCATCCTTCCACGTCCACAAATGGCAGATATAGAAGACTACCCTCCCTCCGCCTCGGTATATTTCACCAAATCCAACACCAAAACCACCTGGCATGCCAAAGACAATCTCACCATTCTCCAACTGGCCGAACAAGCAGGTCTTCACCCGCAGTTTGGATGTCGCAGTGCCATTTGCGGTTCGTGTGAAGTGAAAATCACAAAGGGACAGGTTTATGGTCCGGAAGGTGATAGACCTCAGGGTATCTTTATTTGTCAGAGTCGGCCGGCGACGAGGGAAATTGAGATTGAACTTTGATGATGATGATGATGTGGCGAAGAAGAAGAGGAAGTTTAGGGTTATTCTTCTCGGTACTGGGAGTGAGGGATTATGGGATTTGTACGGATTTGTGATTGTTGGGAATGGAATGGGGAGCTGCATGCCTGTGTTTGAAGATACATGTGTACGGGAATGGGAGAGAAGGTCGTCGCCACCACGAGATCTCCAAATAGCTGAGCAGTACTATTTGGATGCGAGAAAAGATAGTGTGCTGCTCTTCTTTACAAAAGTAGAATCAATAGTACGACGTGTTCGGTGCAGCAGGGCATCTACTCCTCCCCATCTCGACAGACAGCGTTACTGAAGAGGCAGAAGTAAGTAAAGCCGAACCAAAAAGGATAAAAGAATAAAAGAAATTTCCATTACACCCTGCGAGACTGCGGAGTTGTTAGCGAGTGCATCTCATATATAAGAATGAGAGAAGTAAAGAACTTACTTCGAACTCGCGACTTTCGCATTTCTGGCATATAGGTCCCGAGGGACAAATATAAGAACGACACGCTAAGCCACTGCGTCAAGGGTGTTACTCCAAGCTAAGCTGGACCTTTCGTATCGAAGGCGGGAGTATCCGTTGTTATTTATATAGTCTTGAATTGCTACCTTGCATACTGGCAGGTCGGGTGACGATGCGGGAGATGGTCTTGTAGCAGCGCAGAACAAAAATGTGTGCGAGTGCAGCTCCGTAGGAAGACGACGTGCAACTGGCTGGACCGTCGCTGCTTTCCTTTGGGTGTCGTCGACGGGGCTTATATTGGGTGATCAAAAGTCCGTCCAAGTGCCCGCGAGCATATTTCCTACAGACCGAGTTCCAAACCCGATCAGCATGGAAAATGAATAGCTCCATCGACAAAGAATAATCAGTCTTGCAAAATATGCACCAGGGAAGGATTTCAAAGCCAGCCAGTCCAGCATCTTATTCAAAAAAGAATTGCCTCCTTTTTTTTTTCTTTTAATAAAAACACGCCATGCCACGCTAACTTAGTTTCCTCCGGAGTTCGGACCGGCAATCTCCCCTATACAGTCGGGTACAACATTAACAAAAGTTGTCCTCGCATACCACATCCATCATCATGACAAAAAAGGCAAAGATGAACATCCTCCGCTTCGCTCAAGATCTCGCATGTAATCCCAAGCATACACGATGGATAGTGCCTCTTCAAATCCTCGGCGAGGCGGTACTGTGCAGTCTGATTATTTGGCGAGTTCCGTGTACGTGGTCGATTTGTTATTTCGTCTATACCCTTACCCTTATGCATGCACATTGGCAACATACATCACATACATTATATCACTCACCCACTCTCACCCCTCACTACACACGTCCCCAAAAAAAAACATTTTCCTTTCAAAAAAAAATGAACAATAACCCATAATACTACCCAACTACTAACCCCCACCCCCTCCCAGACACCGAAATCGACTGGACAACCTACATGCAACAAATCTCCCTCTACCTCTCCGGCCAACGCAACTACACTCTTCTCACAGGCTCGACAGGACCTCTCGTCTACCCCGCCGCACACGTCCACATTTACCATTTCCTCTACAAGCTCACCTCGCAGGGGTCAAATATTTTATTAGCCCAATTTCTCTTCCTCATTCTCTATCTCTGCACCCTTTGGCTGGTCATCTCATGTTATCGAACAGGTGCTACCACGACGACGGCTGCTGGTTGTCCTCCTTGGTTGTTGGTGTTGTTGAGTGGAAGTAAGAGGGTACATAGTATTTTTGTGTTGCGCATGTTTAATGATGGAGTTGCGGTTTTGTGGTTTTGGGGGGCTGTGTGGTGTTTTCAGAGGAGGAGGTGGAGGAGATTGGGGAGTGTGGTGTTTGCGGTTGGAGTAGGGGTGAAAATGAGTGTGTTGTTGGCTTTGCCGGCTGTGGGGATGGTGTTGTGGTGGGGAATGGGGAGGAATGGGGCGTTGTGGGAGGGGGTTGTTATGGGTCAGGTTCAGGTGAGTTACAGAGAGAGAGGAACTATTTCTTTTGCTTTCCTTTTTTTTTTGTCCAGGGCTAACTGGAAGAACTAACAGACGATTCTTGCGTACCCGTTCATTATGAAGGATTCCAAAAGCTACATCACCAGGGCGTTTGAATTCACACGACAGTTCATGTTCAAGTGGACGGTGAATTGGAGGTTTGTGGGCGAGGAGACATTCTTGTCCCGGTCCTTTTCGTACTGCTTACTCGGAGCACATGTGGCTTTGCTCGCACTTTTTGGATGCACTCGATGGCTGGAGCCGTCGGGACTGTCCCCCCTTCAAGCCATCAACCACCTCCTTCATCCACCTCCCCAGGCACAGCAAGACCGCATTGCGCGACGAGTCACGCCCGACTTTGTGCTCACGACGATGCTTTCGGCAATGCTGATTGGCTGCTTGTGCGCCAGGAGCCTCCACTACCAGTTCTTCGTGTACATTGCATGGTCGACGCCCTATTTGCTCTGGAGGAGTGGTATGCACCCGGTCCTCATCTATGGCCTGTGTATGGCGCAGGAATGGGCGTGGAATGTGTATCCTAGCACTGACGCGAGCTCCATGGTGGTCGTAGGGTGTCTGGCTGTGACAGTGGGCAGCATATGGGTCGGGACCAGACCTCAGCCCGCAAAGCAGCAGCAGAAGCAGCAGCGACAGGGAGGTAGGCACTTGCATCGAGAGTAGCTTGCAGCTATACACAAAATGACTCAGTCTTCATCTTCGGAATCAGATGGCGGCATCTGGGGTCCTTGATCGTCTTCATCATCAGAATCTTCTGCATAACTCGACTGCTTCGCAGCAAACTCCTTGGGCCAATACGGCATCTTCCGCCACGCCTTCTCGTCGCCAACAATGTTGACAATGATGCCAGCCAGCTTATTGCCGCGCTCGGCCAGAGCTTCCGTGTCCAACAAGACGTAGCCTCCGCGTTTCATCCAGATGGTGGAGCGGAATTTGGCATCGAGTTCGGCCAAAAGTGCCTCACCCGAGGGCAATTCCAGGTGGTACAAGTGATTGCCAGCAGCAATTTTGACGCGCGCGATTTTTTGATTGGCAGCCAGCGATGCAGGCGGAGTCCATGTTTCTTCGGCCACGATTTGGATGTTGCGTTTGGGCTTTGGCATTGTTGGTGGGGGGTTTCTTCACAACGAACTTGCGTATGTACCTATAGGTTGTAGGCTGTAGGCTGTCGGCTGTAGGTAACCAATGGATGGGGATGCTCGAGCGGGCTATGGCGGTGAAAGTATAATACTGGTAACTGGTAACTGGACAGTGGAAAGTCGGTATTTTTTATTGATTTTCGGAGGTCATGCACCCCACGCCGGCAGTGCGCTAGCCTCTTCGATGCAAGTGAGATATTATTCATGCAAGATTGCAGGTCACATTGTGCAACCTTCACGTGTCGCTGGTGCACCTTCTTCCACCCTTTGGTTACTTGGTACTCTGCACGAGAACTTTATTATATACGGGCCTCCTAGGAGGTAAGGTAGGTGAGAGAGGGACAGAGCGGGAGGGAGGGAGACAGAGAGATAAGCGGGTGCTCCAGCTACCAGCCAAGATATCTCCTACCACACCACCATCCCTATACCTCCATAGTACAAGTCAGACATATACCTTCAACTCTCGTTTGCTGCATATTGATTGCCTTCAGCCAGCCGTTGAAACGTTGTTGGGTCGACGGGCATTTGTTATTGTTCTAGTGTGCCCTGGTCCATGAGATCGATGGGATTCTTCCTGCCCTGTCCGAGACTCCTGCTCGATTGGCCCAAACAACCTGTCTTACCTGCCTAAGCTACCATATCATTGGTGCTCTTCCGCAGCCGACATGTTGCGCTTGTTCCGGAGCATCAGCAGAGGACGGGCCAAGGACGACCGACGCAAGAACGAGCCGTGGTATGCTGCTGAGTCGCCCGATGCGAGATACCACCGCCTGCCCCGACAACACAACGACGCCGACGACTTCGACGACGACGACGCCGCCGCCGATGCCTCCCTGTCTCCGCGACTGCACCGACGCCGCAACCCCGACGGCGACTATTTCGATCGACACGATGGCGACGGCGACGACGACCATGACCATGACTACGACGATATGGAAGAGGAGGCCGAAGCAGAGGAGGACGACGAGGATGCACACAATGAAGATGCCGTCGAAACGCCACTGTTACCCATCTTCTCGGCGCCGCATCTCGACAGCCTGCCACTGTACAACATTACCCACGCGATTCGCTTGTTGATCGTGCAGAGGTGCGAGACGACGCTGTCATGGGACCAACTGCGCAGTCCCCAGGTCAGCCAGTTTCTGGTGAAGCCGGTGCAGAGTCAGATCCGAGCAGACCACTTCAATCGGGCCACCCTGTGTGCTCTCTTAGCCAACTGCCTGCAGTTCCAAAAGGAAGGCCAAATGACGCCGGGCAACATGGGAGTGTGTCGGACACGAGCCATGACCAGCGAACTGCTCGCTATGCGGCTGTTGAGGGAGTTTTCCACCCGCGAGCTGATTGATTCCTTGTCATATGACTTTGACCTCCTCCAAGGTATGGATGCTTCCACTGCTGCCCCAGTGCGAAGACCGCAAGGCAGATTTGCCCGCGTGAGTACCATTGAGATTGCCATTCGTGGTGAGGCCAAACGCTTTCTCGCCCATCCTTTGGTCGTGCAGCATCTCGAGGCTATTTGGGCCGGCAATATTGTGTTCCATGCAGAGGCAGACAACCTGCACCGCAAACACCGTCAATCCGATGTGCACAAGCGAGCGCGTCCGGTGGGCTATGGCACCACTCATGCTCCATCAGGATCACCCGCAGATGCTCTTCTGTCGAGAAAGACCCATCCGAGTGAGCAGACACGAGCGCCGTCAGAGACGCCGATTGCCAGGAGAACGGTCACCCTGTACAATCCGAGAGAAGCTTCCGTTTTCAAGCTCAGTCGTTTGCGAGTACCACGATACCGGCAAATATTCAGTACGCTCAGCTTCGCTACCATGCTCACGCTCTTCATCCTCGTACTAGTGGATCGAAGCATTTTCATCACGCCCTTGGAGGTGCTCTTTTGGTTCTGGAGCATCGGATATATGCTCGACGAAATTGTGGGCTTTTCCGAACAAGGCTTTGGACTGTACATCTTGAGCTTTTGGAATGCATTTGATCTAGGCATTCTGTTTCTCTTTGGTGTCTACTACGTCCTGCGACTGTATTCCATCGTGCTCGCAGACTCTGGCAAGCAGAGGATCGCAGGCGTCGCGTACGATGTGTTGGCGAGTACCGCCATTCTGCTGTTTCCTCGCCTGTTTAGCGTCCTCGACCACTACCGTTACTTCTCACAGCTGCTCATTGCATTCCGCATGATGGTACAGGATCTTATTGCGGTCTTGATTCTGATTGTCATCTGCTGTTCGGGCTTCTTCGTGGCTCTCTCTCTATCCTTTGCAGAGGATGGCACCAAAGCCGGTGATGTGGTCTACTCCCTATTTCAGATTCTGATGGGTTTCACGCCCACCGTCTGGGACCATTGGGTCAACTACAACCTTCTCGGCAAGGCCATCATGGCCATCTTTTTGACCATCTGTCACTTCTTGATCGTCACCATTCTGATCACGGTACTCACCAACAGCTTCATGGCCATTGTGAAGAATGCCGAAGAAGAGCATCAATTCTTGTTCGCGGTCAACACCATCTCGATGGTGAAGTCCGATGCTCTCTTCAGTTACATCCCTCCCACCAATGTCATTGGCTGGTCGCTGAGTCCTCTGCGCTACTTGATGCCACTGCGACAGTATGTCAAGTCCAACCGGACCATAATCAAAGTCACACACTTTCCGATCCTCCTCTTGATCTTCTTCTATGAACGCATCTTCATGACCCGAAATGGATATGCTCCGGTCGAGCTGATCGAACGACGCGAGACGGATCGGAGGAAGCCCGCCGCGTTCAGCGCGAAGCCGGAGCCATACGCAGCCAATCGCCTGCTCCGAGAACCTTCTGTCGTCAGCTTTCGCAAGGATCGAGCGTTGGATGAAGTGTTCCGACGGCCCTTCCGGGGAGACACGATTCGGACGACGACCAGAGAAATGGAGATGATCGACGGGCAGGGTTCCGCAAATGCAGTGGACCAGTGGATGCAAGCCGCCGACAATGAAGGCGGCGCCAGTCCGCCAGCCGAGCAACCGAGGAGTGTGCTCGAGAGACTGGAGTTTAGGCGTCCCAGATTCAAGCGCGCGAGCACAAGCGACCGCATTCGAATGATGAAGCAAACAAGGGACTTTTCGACAGCGACACGCAGCGTTGCCAGCGATGGGCATCGGAGACACCCCTATCGTATACCAGAGGAAACGGAAGATCTCGAGATCAGTGTAGACACATTGCCGCAAGACACGGAGGCCGACGGCGACGATGAGATCAACGACGAGTCGGACGCGCACACGCCTGCTCTGGGCGAGAGCGCCCTCTCGATATCTGAACATCGCACTCCCGCAGACGAGAGCGACTCGGAATACTTTCAGACACCCACCGGACCCAACTCGCCCTTTGTACAGATGTCGCACGCTGCACAAGCGAGGACCCTACAATACTCGCCCGACGTCGCGAGAGGCGGTGGACCCACTCGAGCATCAGGACGGCCAGCACGAGGCCAGACCGACAGGCATGCATCATCCACGACCGTCCTGTTCGCTCCTCGGATTGAATTCGATTCGTCTGCATCGAATCCGAAGCAATTCCGCGCTGGGCAGGCGGCAAAGAATACCACCCACAATATCAGGAAGGAGACCACTGCGCCCACGCCCAATCCCACTGGACCAAGTGGACGGACGCCAAAACGAGCATCGACACAGCAAGTCAAGGCACGTCCCATCATGCCTGCACGCCAGCAGAGTACACCCAACGCCGCTGCATTTGGTGGTTTGAGTTTCTTGGAACGGCCGCGCCCGCGAGTGACGTCCTTTAACGCTCGTGCTCTCGACCTCGCCAGCGAGATTGGAGACAATAAATTCACGGGTCCTGCTGGCATCGATGCAGGCGGGATTGATGGCATGCCTTCTTCCTTCAACGAACAAATGATGCGCGAACACCAATTGCGTCGACGCGAAGAGGAAGACCGTCGTCGTAGCGAAGACGAAGAGAAGGGCATGGTCAACCGCATCATGTTGGCACGAATGCATACTCTCGAGGAGGGCTTTAGAGAAGTCCTCAAGGAAATCAAGGACATGAGTCAGCATACTACGAATTCTTCGAGGAGAGAAAGTGAAGTCGATTCCAGTTCGGGACCGATTCGTCATCACAAGAAGAGTTCATCGAAATCCAACATTGATGTCCGAAACGTGTTGGGTGCGGGATCGGGCTGGCAGACTCCGCGAACTCCTATTGCAATTGGTCGAATTGGAGGGAATGATAAGAGTAAGAAGGCAAGTCCCAGTAAGAAGAATCTGAGGACGAACAATAGTAAGAAGGTGAGTGATGATGGTGGACTGGTACCAGCTGAGCCTTCTACGACAACTGCATCCAGTAGCAGTGAGCTGCAACAGTCTCACGAGCAACTTCGCGCGGGACTAGAGGCGGACAGGGGATGGATGAATCGCGAAGCTACGCAAGTAATACCTCCGGAGCTCCAGGAGGATGGCCAGGCCAGTCCGGAGTCTGTCCAGAGTGTGGTTGAAGTTGCCCGTCAAGATGAGGCGCGACGAAACTTTTCTGGGAGACCAAGTACTGCCATTCACGATGATGAACTAATTGATCTTGGAAGAAGAAGAAGCGGAAATGATGATAATAATGATGATAATCGCGAGTGATGAGGTGCAACGGCTACTCTATGTACAATCAACAGCAAATGCGAGATGAGCGTGGTTGGCCGGTTGATCGGTTTGGCGTTTTCTGATTATCATTTTCGAGGACCGCTTGGAAATTGGGGATTGGGGTGGTAATGCATCAATAGATGGAGAAGATGTGTGTGAAGCGGATATTTGTTTGCAAATTTCCTGCAATGACAATTTGTCTATTCTACAGTACCTGTATCTACCTACAGCGACATTATTGGGTTGACATGTATCATGTATGTTCGACATCCTACCCTAGGTAGTTAGCATCAGCTTTAACCTTGATGATATGCTTTTTCCCCCCATTCGACCGACTGTCTGTCTCCTCTTGTTGATGAGTCGTACCTCTCCTAAGCTCCCCCAAATGATCGCCAGTCTCTACTTCCTATCTGTAATCAGCTATACAAGAACCTCGGTTCTCTCTCCAAGCTTAGGTGATTACTATTCACGCTCGTTATTAGTACCTCTAGGTAGTAAGGCCGTACTTTGAAGTGCATTCCACCTACCACCTACCTACCACTTGAACAACACTTCCACCTTCCAAACCCCCGAGAAACAACCAAGTCGAAAAACCCCAAATCTAGAAGAAAAGGAGAAAAAAAGAAGAAAAACATGCCCCTCTACGAAATCCGCCACACAACCCCCCTCACCCCCACCCAATGCGATCGTCTCGCCTCATCCCTCACAAATTTACATTCGACCAAATTCTCTACACCGAAATTCTTCGTCAATGTAGTTTTTTTCTTCTCTGACCAAAATTCCACTTCTGCTTCCAACAATTCTTCGACTTCCGATTCGACTTCCACTACTCGGACATATGTGGGAGGAAAACAACTCCAAGAGAATAATTACATTGTCGCAAATGTGCGTTCGGGACCGAGTCGGACGCAGAAGGAATGGGATGGGTTGTGTGAAGAGGTTGTGAAGATTTGGGAGGGGATAGTTTGTCATGATGGGAAGGATGGGAATGATGGGATTGATGAGAAGAAGGGTGATGATGGAAAGGGATTAAGGGCAGTTTTTGTAATGGGAGGTTTAATTGCGGGGTGGGAGGCAGGGTTTGTGATTCCTAAGGCGGGAGAGGATGGGGAGTGGTTGAAAAAGAATTTGGGAGAGTTTGAGAGGAGGGCGAGGTTGGGGGAGGGCATGTTTGGGGATTTGGTGGAGGAGATTGGGGAGAGGGGGTTGTTGGGGGAGGGGAAGTAGGGAGGAGGAGGGTGGTTGGTAGTCTGTCTGTGATAATACGCCTGTTACGATGCTCTCTCTCGCTTTGCTATCATTTTCCATCATCATAATAATCACACATGGGTGCATGCCAGCACCTCTTTCATTTCTCATTTTGGTTGTTGTAAGCAGCTGCTCATTCCACCTCTTCAAACTGCAGCATTCATTCATCCTCGCCCAACACACTTCCCCCAAGCAGGAAGTCCACACCCAAAACCCACAAACAAATATAACAAAAACACTATCACCACCACCAACAACACCATCAATTTCACATTTTTCCACCACATCCTCCTCTTCAATCCACGACTCCGCACCCGAAAATCCCTCGCACTCCCACCCAAGCGATCCGTCTTATCCACCAACAAATCAATCCTCTCCCCTCTCTCCAACACCCGTTCAATATTCTCCGTCATAATACCCCTCACATTCTCAATCTCGCTCTGCACATTTCGAAACGCATCTTGTTGTCCACTCTTCGTCGTGCCATATTCCACCATGAGTTTCTTCAACTCGCTGTTGAACGCCGCTGCGCCATAGGCGGGTAACGAGCTGAATGAAGTCCGCTCCGGGTCGTATTGTGCGAGAAAGCGCTTTTTGATCTCCACGAGGAAGCCAAAGGGGACTCTTCTTCCCAAGTCGGCTTTGGCGACTACGAGATAGGTCAGGCCTGCTGCGCTGAGTGCGTCGGGGCTAGAGGAGGTGGAGGCATCGGCGATGTAGTGGATGAAATTGTCGTGGATAGTGTAGGTGAGTTTAGAAGGTTCGTCGTGGGAGATTTTGGGCAGAATGACGGAGGCGAGGTTGGAGGTGGTGGTGGAGGATGCGGATGCGCCGCTGGTGTGTTCGCTGAGGATGGTGGAGTGGTGGGCGATGCAGCTGTAGAGGAGCGGTGTGGCGGGAATCGAGCCGGATGCCATGTTGGTTTTATCGTCTGTTGAGTAGCTTGGTCGTGGAGGAGAAGGTGTTGATTACTGCTGGTATTGGTATTGTCGTGTCTTGGATCAACAATTTCGATGCCTAAACAACAACAGCAACACGCGCAAACTGTAACTGGAACGGAGCCACCTTCGTCATTTATTCACTTTAACGAGTGCCGCTTGTCCGAAAGAGGCAGAGTGGATTCCCAACTTGCGGGGTAAGGTTCGAAGCTAATTCGCCAAGGACACAACGACTCGACAATGGCTCTCACCGCTGTACATGCAGACTCTCTTACCTCTGACGAAGCTGCACTTGCTCGTGTTTCCTCGTAACAGAAAACATTATCAACATCAGCAACATCAGCAAGACCAAGAAGAACACACCAAACATCACCATATCAAAAGACCTCAGAGTTGAAAGTATCCGGATACACATATACACACACCTCAACATACAAGTCCACTCCTCCTCCTCACCAGCTCTACCAATCATGGGTCTGGAACGATACATAACGTGAGCTCTACCTCATCCCACCCACCATATCACAACAAGGAACTACTACTTCCTTGATTCTCAGAACTACCCTACCTAGGTACTAGGTCTCGCACAGCTGACCATTGTCTCTCTCTCTTCTAGCCGTCGCAACACAGCCATCATCTCGGCTACAGTTGTAGCAGCTTCATACTTTGCCGTACGCTATCGAGAGGATCAGAATCTGAAGTTGAACAAAGATACATATCATGTGAGGCCGGAGAGATCGGGTATGTTTTCGTTTCATCTCATTCCTTTTTGACTTCTTGTCTTGTCCATAACACTGTGTCTCTCATTTTCTTTGGAAGATCTGAGAAACTACAAGAGATGCACGCTGATGCTGATGGGTATCCTTGTGTAGGTGGCGGTGTTTGAAATGGGCGCTGCCCGCTTGGCTCAGGATATGCCTCTCTATGGTACAACATGCTGGTGTGGAGCTGTATAGTATCTCTGTACAACAAGTAAAGCCGAATTGAGAAACGTGTTGGTCGATATTGCCATTTCTTGTTGATGTTTATTCGTCCACACCAAGTCATCTAGCATCAGAAGTGCGGGAGGGAGGCCCGCGGCGGAACTCCCGTTTGTGGCTATGGCAGTGTGGCTGAGGCTCGGAGCTCCATCCCTGGAGCAGGTAACCGGAACTTGTCCTGCCTCCAAATGCCCCAACAACCACAACTCACTCTCCACCACCACTTCACTTCACTTCACTCCACCATCTCCTTCGAAACGCGCCTCATCTTCCCCGACTTCGCCTGTCCGCCCTCCAATCTCGCGACACCTTCCTCCTAGTCAGATACTCGGTCCCTCGACAGGAGAGTCCGCGCAAGATGGACTTCTCGGATATCTTGTCAGTAGCTACGCGCATGCGACTCGACGATTATCGCTGGCCAAACCCCGTACTGACACTCCTATCAGCCGGATCGTGAACCTAGTGGTGGGTGTATTGATGATACTGGGAGGAATTGGTCAATTCTGGCCTTCATTCTCGGTGTAAGAGACGCCGCGCGTGCGCAACCATACATCAGGCAGGCGATATAGTGCTGATGGCTCGAACAGACAAGCCATTATCATTGCGGTATACCTTTGGATATTCGGGTTGGGTAAGCCGGGACCACAATCACACCTAACCGCGTGAAAGATGAGGATGCTAACTATTGATGTGTTACAGCCACGGCCGCTCTTGGTATGACACCGAAACCCGCCTCTTCGAGCCCTCATTCCGCCCACTAATGCCCACTCGCAGAGTTCCAGATCCCACCCCAAGTCGCGCGATATGCCTCGTTCATGTTCTCATTCATCGGCCGAGGAATCTGTAAGAGCTGTGCAGCATCAGTAGGACTGGGCGCAGAACTGACACACTGAGTAGTCTATGTCTTCATGGGATGCATCGTCATGGGTGACAAATGGTGGAAGTACCTCGATGGTGCGCTCGTCGTGCTGGTCGGAATCGGATACATTGCGCTCGAATTCGTTCCCAGCATCGAGCCGCCTGCGAACATGAGGGACGCCGACGCCGGCTGGGGAGCTGAGCAGGTTTAGATCTGCTATGGAGTCATATGACTTCTCAGGACCAGCCATGCGCGACTGATCACGATCGTGGGCATTCGTGGGCCGGACGGTCGTGAGCGGGAGCGAGACGTGTCCAAAGTTCAATATAATCCACGGAAGGTGACACCTGATCTTTCGGGGCCTGATGGTATGAATAACGCTCGCCAGGCTATGTAGCGCGCGATCTTGCACAAAGTCCGCTAGCAGCCCAAGGAAGTGCAATCCCTAAGGACCAGGTAGTTTTGTCGAGTGAGGATCGATGCTCGCTCGCACGCAGATTCCAGGATTCGTGCGAGGAGGTAATGATGCGTACGCACTTGTACATATGTTTTGTTACTCGATTTTACCCCCATGAGCGCTCTCTCTCTCTCTCTCTCTCTCTCTCTCTCTCTCTCTCTCTCTCTCTCTCTCTCTT
>NW_016017392.1:50607-92742 GCF_000320565.1 Sphaerulina musiva SO2202
CTCTCTCTCTCTCTCTCTCTCTCTCTCTCTCTCTCTCTCTCTCTCTCTCTCTCTCTCTTTCCTCACATTCAATTCAACTCCATTCCACTCAAGTTCCATCAATTCGACAACCGATCCATCAACTCAAACGCCTTGTAATGTGGAACTTTACAATCACCATTACCACCACCATCACCACCACCACCACCATCAGCATCACAGAGTTGATGACAACCCATTTCCTCATCAAGTTCCTGCAGCGTCAAACTCGGTCGAATACATCTGATTGCGTCGGCAATGTCTCGACATGATGCAGTATTATTTGGTTGTTGTTGATATTGATTCTGCTGATGTTGATTCTGTTGTTGTTGATGCCGGTGATGCTGGGGTATTGGTACTGCAGCTGCTACTGCAGAATAAATGTCCAAGTTGTTGTGAGCGAAAAAGTCGTTGTGTTGGTGATTTTGTTGTTGGTGGTGGTGTTGTTGGGTATAACAGTAATCTGGGTAGTTATTGTTGTTGTTGTTATTGCCTCCGTAGAGAGAAGAGGAAGATCCGGGAGAGTAGGTTGAGGTTGTTGCGTAGATTTGTTCTGGATTTGATGAGGATGATGATGATGCGGAGGCGGAGGTGGTGGCGTATGTGTGAGTATTGGATTGCATCGGAGTATGATTTTGTTGTGGTGGTAGTGGCGCCTGTGGCGGTTGTGGGTGTCTCAGAGCGGCGAATTCTTGTTGTTGATGCTGTTGTTGCTGGTGTGCTTCGCCGTGTTGCTGCTGCTGCTGCAGAACACCCGTATTTCCAGCAAGTGACCCTCCATTCTCCCTCAAACCATTTCCCGAACTCTGTGGACTAGGTATCGTCCCCTTCATCTGCAACTGCCGCAGCCCCCGATCAGGCATCTGCGAATGACCATATCGTATAGCAACCAAAGACTTTTCACAAGATTCCGCCGCCACCACATCAGCCCTACCCCCAGTACCCCCACCACAAGCCCTCCTCTTCCCCAACATCGCCTCCAAATTCTCCACTACAGAAGAAGCAGTCTCCTCCCCCTCCCCATTAATCTCCCGGCTAGAAATCCCATATTTCATCAACAATGCTCGAAGGCGTTTATTCTCATTCACGACTAGTCTCGCAGCAGCTTGAATTTCCGCAGAAGCTCCCACGCCGACTTGTTCGCACGTCCAATATTTGGTTTCGAGTTCTTGGAGGTATTCTTTGCGACGAGCACGGCTTCGGCGTTGATTGTCGCGGACGCGCGCGAGATCTGCTGATTTCTGGGATGGAGAAAGAATAAAAAAGGGTGTTTTTGTCAGTTTGGATTGGTTTTTTTTTCTTTTGAGTTGGAGTTGGGGGAATCGCCACTCTCCCTCCTCGGAAACAAAATAGAAGGAGAAGGTGCAGGTGTACCAACATACCCCAGTAGAAGCCCGCCTGGTAGATGTAGAGTCCTCCGCCATCTTTCCTTTCTCTTCTTCTTCTTCTTCCTCTTCCGATCCAACCTTGTCCACAACAACAAAAAAGAAGACGAAGTCCGTCCGTCCGTAGGTATGTATGTAGTAAAATCAAGCAACAGCTAAGCACAAAAACGCCGAGGATCCAAGCAAACATACAAAAGGGTAATAACAATGATTAGTATTACAACAATTCCAATTGGATGACAGATACAAATCATGTGAAAAAGTCTCCTTATAAGAACTTTCCCCCAACTCAAAAACTGCCTTGCAGAAAATGGATACGCGGGGCGGGACCTGCAATTCTGCATCGATGATTCAGGTACCTGACTTCATCATCATCACGATTAACTTTTTTTTCTCGGGGGGGCTGTGGACCTGCCTTGATAGGACTAGCGGGGGTTTGGATCGAGCGGTGACACTGACGAATTGATGATAGGTAGGAGGTACTACCTATAGTTAAGGTATGTAGGTAGGAGGTCCATACCTAGGTAAGGTATACATGTAGTTTGTGCACGATTCGTCGATTTCCTTTGCGAATAGATGGAATGGGGAGATCCTCCGCTACCTCCGCTATATAAGCAAAAGCCTACGCGTTAAGCCTCCGCCATCGCCTCTCCGCAAAAGTACCTCACTCAAGTTGATAAGCGGTTAAACAGTAGGAGTATGAGAAATCAAAAATCAAAAATAGCTTCTTTATAGAGTAGCAGGAGTTGATATAGGAGGGGGAAGGAAAAGGTAGAGAGGTATACGTAATCTCATCTATCTCTACCTACTCTTTCTCTCTCTCTCTCTCTCTTCATCTCTCATCATCGTTGTCATCATCGTCATCATCGTACCTCTATCAATCGTTCAATTAATCATCAAATAGATAGTAGGGTAGATTTCATCAAAGCGAAAGAAAGACTGGAGCAGCAAATGCTAGTGATACGCTCATCATGCACCCGTCCAAGACACACAAAACCCGTCTCTGTTTGGGCAATATCATTATTGATACCATTCGTTCTCATCATAAGCACCCGCCATGTTATTGAAGACATTCATCGAGCTCAGCCAACTCGACATATCCATATCATTCCCCATCGGAAGGGGAGCAGAGGAAGCTGTACCTGCACCAGTGGCCTGCGTGCCGGGGCTTGTGCCAAAAGGGTCATAGATTCCATTGGCTGGTGGCTGCTGCAGTAGAGACGACGCCTGAGTGTGAGCAGCGGGCAGCTGCTGCATTCCAACCGCATTCATTGCCGCCGCTGGGGGGTGTTGAGTTTGCGTCCACGTCGATGGATCCGTGTCAATCTGATTCCAGTTCTCAAAGCCCGCTCCTAGCTGTGCTTGATCGCGGTATGCCCAGTCCTGACTGTCTCGAATCAGCTGCTCGACACCGCCGAACATGTCATTGGGGCTGCTGGTACTGTTTCGTCCGGCGCTTGAAGCGGAAGCCCAGTTTCGAACGGGTTTTTGCTTAGGAGTGTTGACAGCAGAGCCATACTGGTAAGGCTGCAAACCATGTGCATCCTGTGGAGGAGGCTGGAAACTGATGCTCGCAGTTCGTGGTACTGAGGCGGTCGCGACCGATGTCCCCGTCACTCCGCGAGGCTTGGACTCACCCACTGCCGGGCCTTGAGACTGCCATGCCTGAGCTGGCATTGCCTGCGCACTGGGCGCCATCGACACGTCTGACATTCGTCTTTCATGACCCCCTTGACTCGACGGGGAATGAACTTCACCCACCACGGTGCCAAACTTGGCGTCTGTTCTGGTCAGAACGACGGTGGCTTCTTCCGGCAGCTCGACCTTCCATTTGCGTGCCAATATATTGATGATGGCAAGCGATCGTCGGGCACCCAGCCAGCCCTCGGCGATCTCTTCTAGATGCTTGACTCCGTGGACGATATCTCGTTTGGCATTCTTGTCCGGTAAGTTGAGGAGATGGATCGTGCAAGCAGAATGGGCAATGTATACGGCAATGTTGCAGATCTGGCGAAGACCATATGATCTCTTGTAAAGGCGCATGAGTTTGCTGATCATGGCTGCCGCTTGGGTGCACAGCTTGCGGGGGCTCACGTTCGCTGGTAGCGGTGAAGTTGCCTGCGTGTATTTCAAGAATGGTCGGAACAAGTGGATGAAGAGCAGTTGGAAGAACATACTGTAACGTCCAGGGGGTCAGTGTTCGTGCTCGACGTCTCCATACTTTCATGTTCCGACACTTACTGCATGACCAGCACACTCGAAAGCAGGCCTTCTTTCGGTTCCAATTCCTTGGGTAATTCGCGTCGCCATCCCTCGAGACGTGTATGAATCTCAGATAGCTTTTTCAACTCGGCGGCCTTGCCCTTGGCCTTGTCCATGTCCATGGGGTTGTAGAAATACTCCATCAAATCGTTACTAATCTCACACAGTTTCGCAATCTGCAGTGCCACCGCTCTCGTCCGTGACGGCTGAGGATGGGCTTGTGTGAAGCCGGAATCCGTATACGGACTCCATTGGGCAGAGTCCTCGTCGGGGAAGACATCAAACTTGGGAGTCGTCACCATCGAGGAGGGAAGCTGGGGTAATCGTCCCAGATAATTGGACCAGCACTTATCGAAGAGGTAGCAGCCCCAAAAGGTCACCCTCCGCACATCTTCTTCGTTCTCGTCACCACTCACATGATGGCCGTTAGTGAGATGGCTGGCATCGAGATTGAGGCCCATGTCACATGCCATTCGAAAGGACATGCCGCTGTACACCCACCCTCGACCTTCTCGGCCACAGCCTGCCTCGCGGACAGACATCAAGGCCAACGCTTGGATTGTGGTCAAGTTGGGCTTTTCATGCTCATCGTTCTCCATGATCAACCGCTTCGCCTCGCGAAAGAAATGGTCCCCAGTCGTGGCCGAGTCTTCCGGATTCTCCCTCGCTCCAGCGTGGGAGGTGAAGTGACAGCCCAGAGCCAGGATGGCGTTGAGCAGTAGAGGCGTGCAATATTGCGTCTTCCTCGGAGCATGGGGCGGTGGTCTTCCCAGCATGAAGTCACGGAAGAAGAGCTGCTTGGATAAGGTGGTGAAGAAGGTGTAATGCCAGGTGAAGTACATGTTCACCAGATGGAGGATCAAATCGGGATCACTCGTCACGTTCGTCCACGACAGTACGGGATTCTCCTGCTGTAGGTACTCGTCCATGTTGTCGCTTCGAGCCTCTTCGGGAGCCAAATGTATCAAATTGCTCGTTCCACCGATATAGCGCACAGAACCTTCGTCCAGTCTCAGGTCCCCCATCTTTCCGTATAAATGCGACTCAAATGGCGTGGTGGGAGCGCGACGCTTCGCCGGCGCCTCGTCGTCGTCCTCGTCATCCTCCGGATCGCCAGGCTCTTTCCCCGTAGAAATCTTCGCTGCCACTGCATCCAAGCTCTCACACGTCCGAATCTCTCGTACTAATCCTGCTACATCGTGCTCGGAGTAGTTGAGAATCGCTTCGATCAGGGTTTGTAGGGTGGAGTTTCGCGTCTTCAGGTTATCGAGGTCGTTTTTGTAGACTCCTTTGCGTCGATGGTCTGAATTGGGATCATAGATGCATTCGGTGCCATACACCTGGGCGCAGGCAGCACAGGCGGGAGTGTTGCCATCACACTTGCTCTTTCGCTTCCTAGGCAGTGCAAAGAGTCGTATCAGCGGTGCTCTCGTCTCCGTCGATCGACTGCCTGTTCCAGCGCGCGGGGGGCGCAGGTTCTTCGGGAGTCGTTTGAGGAGGTATGAGAGGGGGCAGCTCAGCTTACCTACACGCAATGCACGCCGTGCTCACACACCGTCTCTTGGAAGCATCCTCGACATCCTCCGCCGGGTTGTCGTGATTGTTGTTGTTGCTGTTGCTGTTGTTATTCCGACGTCGACGCTGCTTGGGCTTGCTGGCGGGCGGCGGCGGCGGCGGGTGGTGATGAAGGTGGTCGAGGAGTGGTGAAGTTCGGATATCCGCCGGCGCTTGCATATCCCCGGCCGTAGCAGCTTCCATCAGGCTGGTCCACTCATACGCCTGTCCCACGCGGCAAGTTGGAGCGCATTCTCCCCGGAGATGCTGGAGACGATGATGTCGGGCGGCGGCGGCGGCGGCAGCGGTGGTGGTGGTGGTAAATGGTGACGAGGACCAGAAATTGCAGTGCTGCTTATCAAACTCCCAAACTCTGCTGGCAACTGGGACTGGGACGTGGACGTGGACGTGGAGGTGAAGGTGTACATGCCATCCAGGTGAAACGACATGCTGACACAGTCAGAGAGATAGAAAGTACCACCAGCAGCACCACCACCACCAAATGTCTGAGGCTGCTCAAGCGTCACTCCCTATCTCTGGGCACAAGAATGCTCCCTCTCGGATCGCTTCGGTCGTCGGTCGCCCTGCACTCTGCTGCCCTCCTCACTCTCTCCTGTCCAGCCAATCATCGCGCTCGGAGATAACGTCGAACCTTTTTGCCAAGCGATAAGGGGCAACATATATTCATTCACGCGCATTGATAGGATGAGCGAGCAGCCGACCGACATGAAGGATTTATGCTTTCTTTGCCTGGCTTATCGACAACTACCGTATATGCACTTTTGTCTTCTTGCTACCTTATCGCATACCACTTCACCACCACTACAAGAGCATGATGATCCTGGAAGACGGGAAGAACCAAGCAACCAACAGCGACGTATGGAAAGAGTGGGTACGGGCAGTACAGAGTGGAATTCTGAGGTGTATTTGTCGTCCCAGTAGCATATATACTTGTTCCGAGGCCTCTGCCATTATGCAACACATGAGAAAACAGACAGCGCTGCATATATCGCCTATTACGTGTTCTGCTTTTGCCATCTGAATGAATTATTACTCGTCGCACTGTATGCGATGCATTACTATTATCGTTACCTGTATACTGGTGAGCGGCGTGCAAGCGACATGGCAGGGGAACACATACTGATATATCACTCGGAGTCTTGCTCATCTTCGACTCCGGACGCCTTCGCTCCTCTATCCGATTCATGATGTTTGTAGAGGAAGATAGTACTCCTC
The DNA here is from genome assembly GCF_000320565.1 of Sphaerulina musiva SO2202. Lineage (NCBI taxonomy): Eukaryota > Fungi > Ascomycota > Dothideomycetes > Mycosphaerellales > Mycosphaerellaceae > Sphaerulina > Sphaerulina musiva. Next base: position 57,063 of record NW_016017392.1, read on the forward strand.
ACTTTCAGTCCAGGCGCCAATCGCAGTAGTCGTAGCCGAAGCCGAAGCAGTGATCAGCGTGAGACGACCCTGAGTGGAGATGCACGAAGCCCCGTTGGGATATGAATGAGCAGGATTGCATCCGTACGTGGTCGCGAGCGTCGTAGGTGGACCGGCTGCAAAGTAAGCATTAGTGTAAGACTTGGAGCCAGTTGCAGTAGCCGAAGCCGAAGCAGTGACCAGCCTAAGACCACCCTGAGTCGAGATGCACGAAGCCCCATTAGGATAGGAATGAGCAGGATTGCACGCGTACGTGGTCGCAGGCGTTGCAGATGGACCGGCAGCGAAGTCAGCCTTGGTGTGAAACTTGGACCTTGTCGCGCTAGGGGAAGACTTTGAGTCCAAGCACTCCGCGTAGTCCGCAGCACAAATTGCCATGTTGGCATCAGGTGCTGTGCGGCAGCTGTTATAATCGGCCTGACAATCTTCCTTATCATGAACGCCACCATGCTTTCCAGCTGAAGTTGGAGTTGGATATGCCGGCGCAGTGACTAGGGTTAAGCTTCCCCGGGTTGAGATACACGATGCGCCATTCGGATACGAGTGAGCTGGGTTACATGCGTAAGTTTGAGTGACGAGCGTGAGACTGCCCTTGGTTGAAATGCACGAGGCTCCATTAGGGTACGAGTGAGCCGGATTGCATGCGTAACGGGTTGGAGCCGGCGGAGTAACGAGAGTAAGCCCGCCATTCGTCGACACACACGATGCTCCATTAGGGTACGAGTGAGCCGGATTGCATGCGTAAGGCGTTGGAGCCGGAGTAACGAGCGTGAGGCCGCCCTTCGTCGACACACACGATGCTCCGTTAGGGTACGAATGAGCCGGATTGCATGCGTAAGGCGTTGGAGCCGGAGTAACGAGCGTGAGGCCGCCCTTCGTCGACACACACGATGCTCCGTTAGGGTACGAATGAGCCGGATTGCATGCGTAAGGCGTTGGAGCCGGAGTAACGAGCGTGAGGCCGCCCTTCGTCGACACACACGATGCTCCGTTAGGGTACGAATGAGCCGGGTTGCATGCGTAATAGGTTGGAGCCGGCCGAGTGACGAGAGTGAGCCCGCCCTTCGTCGACACACACGATGCTCCATTGGGGTACGAGTGAGCCGGATTGCATGCGTAACGGGTTGGAGCCGGCGGAGTGACGAGAGTGAGCCCGCCCTTCGTCGACACACACGATACTCCATTAGGGTACGAGTGAGCCGGATTGCATGCGTAAGGTGTTGGAGCCGGAGGAGTGACGAGCGTGAGGCCGCCCTTCGTCGACACACACGATACTCCATTAGGGTACGAATGAGCTGGGTTGCATGCGTAAGATGTAGAAGCCGGTGGAGTGATAAGAGTGAGACCGCCCTTCGTCGATACACACGAGGCCCCGTTGGGGTACGAATGAGCTGGGTTGCATGCGTAAGATGTAGAAGCCGGTGGAGTGATGAGAGTGAGACCGCCCTTCGTCGATACACACGATGCCCCGTTGGGGTACAAGTGTGCCGGATTGCATGCAAAAGTGGACGAAGCAGGCGAAGCGGTTGAAAGGACGGCGTACGGAACATATCGCTTGTAGTGGGGCGTTGAGGACGGGGTCTCGTTGCGGAGGTAGTAGCAGCCATCGGACAATTCGCAGACCTGGCCGTCCGGGTATGAGTGTGCTGGGTTGCACGAGTAACGGCCACCAGAGGAGGTAGCTCCTGGCGCAGGGCATGCTGTAGGTGCCGATAGAGCAGAGGAAGCCGCAGTTTGGTATTTGGGAACGTCGACATAGACTGATGCGGAGGAGGCAGAGACGGAGACACCTGGGCCCTCTGTCCTTAGGTAGTAGCAGCCATTGGATAACTCGCAGATCTGACCGCCCGGGTACTGGTGTGCTGGATTGCATGAGGATCGGCCACTAGAAGAAGTACCTCCCGGCGCAGGGCATGCTGTAGGTGCCGATGGAACAGATGGAGCCGCAGTTTGGTATTTGGGAACGTCGACATAGACCGATGCGGAGGAGGCAGAGACGGAGACACCTGGGCCCTCTATCCTTAGGTAGTAGCAGCCATCGGACAGCTGGCAGATCTGGCCGTCAGGGTAAGAGTGTGCTGGGTTGCATGAATAGCGACCATCGATCGATGTTGCGCCCGGTGCAGGACATCCTGCTGATGGAGCAGATGGAGTAGCGGGAGATGCGGAGGCAGAGACGCCTGGACCCTCTGTCCTTAGATAGTAGCAGCCATCGGATAGTCGACAGATCTGGCCGTCAGGGTATGAATGTGCTGGATTGCATGAATAGCGACCATCGATCGATGTTGCACCCGGTGCAGGACATCCTGCTGATGGAGCAGATGGGGTAGCGGGAGATGCGGAGGCAGAGACGCCTGGGCCCTCCGTCCTTAGGTAGTAGCAGCCATCGGAGGACAGCTGACAGATCTGACCGCCGGAGTAGGAGTGTGCTGGGTTACATGAATAGCGACCATCGATCGAGGTTGCACCCGGGGCAGGGCATCCTGCTGATGGAGCGGATGAGGTAGCGGCCGATGCGGAGGCAGAGGCAGAAGCAGAGACAGAGACGCCAGGGCCCTCTGTCCTGAGATAGTAGCCGCCATCAGAGGACAGCTGACAGATCTGGCCGTCAGGGTAGGAATGTGCTGGATTGCATGAATAGCGACCATCAACCGAAACTGCACCTAGTGTAGGGCGTCCTGCCGATGGAGTAGATAGAGTCGCGGTTCGGGTCTCAGGAACATCAACATAGACTGACGGAGTTGCGGATACACCTGGGGCGGTGCAATCTCCACGAGCGATTGCAGCAGCGTTGCAAAAGAGGAACGAAGAAGTCGGAGCATAGGAGCCGTATTGCGCATCTCGCTTGTAGTGATCATTATCGTCCTCGCTGTCCTGTGTGCCTTCATCGTTCACGCTATTATAGGTAGAAAATAGCGACTTGTCTTCCCCATAATCCTGGCTTGGATAGGCAGGGCTAAGAATATCATTCTTGCCGTCATCGTCAGAAGGATCGCTAGGCACATATCGAGTGCCATCCTGGGGAGGCTGCTGCTGCCATGGGCTATGTGGAGGCATTAGCGGCATTGGTGGCAGTGACTGGATTGGTGGTAGTGACTGGATTGGTGGCAATGACTGGATTGGTGGCACTGGAAGCACAAAAGGCATATCGTCTTGCATTTCTGGTGACGGAGTGGCCTGGTAGTACCCTCCTGGGATGCTGCTTGTCTCGTAGTCCCAAGTGAAAGATGAGGCAACATGTGGCTTGGTGGACGAGGAGCTGACGACATAGGTGGTGGGCTTTGCAGAAATGACGATGACACCGCCTGGCATAGTCTCCGTCATATAAAGTGTTGCGGTTGTCGTTTGCAACGCGGTTTGTGTATGAACCTTCGTAGCGGTAGCTGTAAGGAAAGCGGTTTGCGTCATGTTGTTCGTAGCTGTAGCTATCACTGTGAAATCCTTCGTAGCGGTAGCTGTCACGGTAAGATTGCTAGTAGCTGTCGTAATTACATTGTCGGTCTCGGTAGCTGTCGTGGTAATGCTCGCTGTTTCTGTCGTGGTAACACTCGCTGTAGCTGTCGTGGTGAAATTCTGGGTAGTAATAGCTGTAGTGGTAATATTATCGGTCGCCGTAGCTGTTGCAGTAAGTTCCTGAGTAGCAGTGGCTGTCGTAGTCATGTTGTTGGTCGCCGTAGCTGTCCTAGTGAGTTCCTGGGTCGCAGTAGCTGTCGTAGTTATGTTGTTGGTCGCCGTAGCTGTTGTAGTGAGTTCCTGGGTAGCAGTGGCTGTCGTTGTGAGTTCCTGGGTAGCAGTGGCTGTCATTGTTATATTGTTGGTCGCCGTAGCTGTCCTAGTGAGTTCCTGGGTGGCAAAGGCTGTCGTTGTGAGTTCCCGGGTAGCAAAGGCTGTCGTTGTTATGTTGTTGGTCGCCGTAGCTGTCCTAGTGAGTTCCTGGGTGGCAAAGGCTGTCGTTAATATATTGTTGGTCGCCGTAGCTGTCCTAGTGAGTTCCTGGGTGGCAAAGGCTGTCGTTGTGAGTTCCCGGGTAGCAAAGGCTGTCGTTGTTATGTTGTTGGTCGCCGTAGCTGTCCTAGTGAGATTTTGGGTAGTAACAGCTGTCGTGAGGGCCATTTGTGTAGAGCCAGTCCTGACAGTCGTGTTGCTAGCAGAGCCCGACAAGCCAGCAGAAGACGGAGATGAAGGCATGACCAGGGTCGCGGCAGCGCTGCTGCTAGCAGAGGAGGCGGCCGAAGGGATCGCCATCGTGCCGGGAACGCTGCTGGCGGAGGACGTAGGCAGAGGCATCACCAGCGTTACAGGAACGCTGCTGCTGGCAGAGGACGTAGACTGAGGCATCACCAGTGTTACAGCAACGCTGCTGCTTGCAGAGGATGCGGTCGAAGGGATTGCCATTGTTACGGGAACGCTCAAGCCAGCGGAGGACGTAGGCAGAGGCATCACCAGTGTTACAGAATAACTGCTGTTGCCAGAGGACGTAGGCAAAGGCATCACCAGTGTCACGGGAACGGTGCTGCCGGCAGGATCCATGGTCATGGTCACAACAGAAGTCTCAGTTGCGGGGGGTAGTGGGTGCCCGACAAATTTCGTGGATGTTGACGAGAAGCTCGTTGAAACCACAGTAGAGACCTTGGGCGAACTGGGAATCACCATGATCATTGTACTTGCAGCTGTAGAGCTCGATCCAATGCGAGATGAGCTCGGAGAACCGGATATGCTTCCTGCGTTGGTCGCTATAGTCGTGCCACTGCCGCTGCTGGAAGAGGACAGAGAACCTGGGCCCACAATTCCAGTCATAGTAGACATAGAAGCAGTCCTTGTACTAGATGAGGTCGAGGATTCACTCAAAAAGCTTAGAGAGCCGAAGACGCTTCCTGTAGAAGAAGCGCTGCTGCCGGTGCTGGATACACCACTGCCGCTGCTGGAAGAGGATAGAGAACCTGGGCCCCCAATGGCAGTCATAGTAGTCACAGAGGCAGTGCTTGTTCCAGATAAGGTCGAGGAGCCACTTGACGAGCTCTGAGAACCGGACATGTTTCCTGCGTTGGTCGTCATAGTCGCACTACTGCCGCTGGAGACAGAACCCGGGCCCATAACTGCAGTCATAGTAGACATAGAAGCAGTTATCGTTCCAGATGAGGTCGAGGAGCCACTCAACAAGCTGAGAGGGCTAAAGGCACTTCCTGTAGAAGACGTACCGCTGCCGATGCTTGACACACTACTGCCGCTGCTAGAAGAGGTAGACCCTGAGCCCACAATTGCAGTCATAGTAGTCACAGAGGCAGTGCTTGTGCCAGATGAGGTCGATAGACTACTTGACAAGCTCGGGGAGCTGGAGGCACTTCCTATAGAAGATGCACCACTGCCGCTGCTGGAAGAGGTCGAACCTGGGCCCATAATTGCAGTCATAGTAGTTAAAGAGGCAGCGGTTGTGCCAGATAAGGAGGTCGGTAGGCCACTTGATGAGCTCAGGGAGCTAGACGAACTTCTTGTAGAAGATGCACTACTGCCGCTGCTAGAAGAGGCAGAACCTGAGCCCACGATCATAGTAGTCATAGAGGCAGTGCTTGTGCCAGAAGAGGTGGCCGAGGAGCCACTTAAGGAACTGGGAGAGCTAGAGGCGCTTCCCATGGAAGATGCACCAGGGCCCACAATTGCGGTCATAGTAGTCATTGAAGAGGTGCTTGTACCAGATGAGGTGCTTGTGCCAGATGAGGTGGCGGAGGAGCCACTTGACGAACTGGGAGAGCTAGAGGCGCTTCCCCTGGAAGATGCACCAGTGCCCACAATTGCGGTCATAGTAGTCATTGAGGAGGTGCTTGTGCCAGATGAGGTGCTTGTGCCAGATGAGGTGCTTGTGCCAGATGAGGTGCTTGTGCCAGATGAGGTGCTTGTGCCGGATGAGGCGCTTGTGCCAGATGAGGTGGCGGAGGAGCCACTTGACGAACTGGGAGAGCTAGAGGCGCTCCCCGTGGAAGATGCACCAGGGCCCACAATTGCGGTCATAGTAGTCATTGAGGAGGTGCTTGTGCCAGATAAGGTGCTTGTGCCAGATGAGGTGCTTGTGCCAGATGAGGTGCTTGTGCCAGATGAGGTGCTTGTGCCAGATGAGGTGCTTGTGCCAGATGAGGTGGCGGAGGAGCCACTTGACGAACTGGGAGAACTAGAGGCGCTTCCTGTAGAAGATGCATCACTAGATAAGGTAGTCGAAGAAGCGCCTCCCGTAGAAGATGCACCTGGACCCAAAATTGCGGTCATAGTAGTCATGGAGGCGGTGCTTGTGCCAGATGAGGTGATCGAGGAGCTACTTGACGAGCTTAGAGAGCCAGAGGCACTTCCTGTAGAAGATGCATCACCAGATGAGGTAGTCGAAGAGCCACTTGACGAGCTAGGAGAGCTAGAGGCGCTTCCTGTAGAAGATGCATCACTAGATAGGGTAGTCGAAGAAGCGCTTCCCGTAGAAGATGCACCTGGACCCACAATTGCGGTCATAGTAGTCATTGAGGAGGTGCTTGCGCCAGATGAGGTAGTCGAAGAGCCACTTGACGAGCTAGGAGAGCTAGAGGCGCTTCCTGTAGAAGACGTACCACTGCCACTGCTGGAAGAGGAGGCAGAACCAGTCATGGTAGTCATGGACGCAGAACCAGACGACGCCGAGGAGCTAACCGATGAGCCAAACGCGCTCCCTGTACTGGACGCAGATGTGCTGCTACTAACGCTGGTTGGCGGAAGACCTGACGAGGAGGACCCACTTGCAGATGCGGTTGGAGTGACTGTGGCGGTGGTCATAGCACTGCTATCCCTTGATGTCGAAGAAGTAGACGAGGAGACTTTGGTGGAAGAAGAAGTCGAGTCGGTGGAGGAGGCGATCGAAGACGAGGTTCCTGTTGAAGATGTGGTTGCAGAAGAGGTGTTAGATGAAGAGGCATCAGTAGAAGAGGCGGATGAAGAAGTGCCGATCGAAGAGGCGGACGAGGAAGAAGTGCCAGTCGAAGAGGCGGATGAAGAAGTGCCGGTCGAAGAGGCGGACGAGGAAGAAGTGCCAGTCGAAGAGGCGGATGAAGAAGTGCCGGTCGAAGAGGCAGTTGGAGAAGTAGTGCCAGTCGAAGAGGCAGAGGAAGAAGTGTCGGTCGAAGAGGCAGAGGATGAGGAAGAAGGCCCAGTCGAAGAGGCAGAGGAGGAGGAAGAAGTGTCGACCGAAGAGGTGGAGGAAGAGGAAGAAGTGTCGGTCGAAGAAGCGGATGAAGAAGTGCCAGCCGAAGAGGCAGTTGGAGAAGTAGTGCCAGTCGAAGAGGCAGAGGAGGAAGAAGTGCCAGTCGAAGAGGCAGTTAGAGAAGTAGTGCCGGTCGAAGAGGCAGAGGATGAGGAAGAAGGCCCGGTCGAAGAGGCAGAGGAGGAGGAAGAAGTGCCAGTCGAAGAGGCAGAGGAGGAGGAGGTGGTGGTGCCGGTCGAAGAGGCAGTTGGAGAAGAAGTGGCGGTGGAAATGACAGTGGCGACCGAAGTGACCGTCGTGGCAATAGATGTATCACTGCTTGCGCTGGAAGACGAGGACCCTGAAGTAGCTGTGGTATCACTATTGCTGGAAGAGGAGGACGGAGTGACCGTGACCGTGCTGCTGCGATTTTTGATTAGCCCCGGCGCTACAGTTATCGAGAACTAGTCTGGTGGAACAGACGGGCAACTAACCTGGCTGTCGAGCTCGAACTTCCACCAGAGCTAGTGGAGGAACTTGTATCCGAGTCAGACATGATCATTGTAGATGTAGATGTCGCGGTCATGGTGGTAATCCTACAAGGAATGCACGGTCAGCGAGAGTACGACTTGTCAAGGCCGCGAGCCGGGAAACGGTCTTGGTCACTCACATGGTCCTGCCAGATTTCTGGCGACGCTCCAGGGCTGTAGCGATATCTGCGCAAGGTCAGCAGGAGAGTCTTCTGCGCGCCTCTGGGTCGCTCACCAGTTGGGGCGCCATATACGAAAGGCAGCGCAAGAGCGCCAGCAACCACTGTGCTGAGCTTCATGGTAGTAGCGAGTGACTGAAATTTTGGGAAGCACAACTCGAGAATCAGGTCAGAGAACAGCAATATCTCATTCTTTTGATAAAGCAGAGCGCACGGCCCTGTTGCTGAGACTCGGTGGCATGTCTGGTTGACTTCATTTGCCTACCCAAGGCTTCTTTCAAGATAAAGCTGACGAAGGCGAGTTGATTGGTTGATATGTTGATTCCACGATGCACACTCATTGGGAAATTTACATTGAGCGACTGATGATGCTTTGATGTGCCAAGAGGGGTTGCAAAGTTGATCCGTGAGTTGATGTTCACAGTGTAGGTCTTACGCACAGGAAATGCTTGCTCGGAGTCTTCGGGTGGCGAACAGGCGACGAAGGAGAACCAGAAGCATGAATGTGGAGTTTGCAGTGTTCCCCAGCGAGAGGGATCACAACGGATCGGTCTCCTCGTCATGGCGGCGCTGTCTCCATCTTTGGAGGAACATGCAGGCGGTAGCACTGCAGCGTGGCAAGCATGAGAGCCAGGCACTCGCTCACGTCTTTCTTGCCTCTTCGCTAATCTGGGCAGAGGCGCGCAGGGTTGCGATCGGAAGCGGACGGAGAGCCCATATCAAGGAGAAGTTAGAACATTGCCGTCGCTTCAAGCTTCGACATTGGCCGACGGTACCAGACTTGAGGGGGGTAATCTTCTACCTCCAAATGTGATTGGACATGCTGATGAGAATCCAGCATGTCGTCGTGGTCATCAAGACTCCCATATCGCGGGTGTTGTGTCGTGATGATGAAGAAACACCAACTGCAGTACCATGGTATTGAGGTGAGGTGAGGTGAGCAGGTGAGGTGAGGTGGTACCTACATGTACCTCCTAGGTAGAACATATTGTCAGCCTGAGGCAACAGCTGCTATCCGGGTCCGGGCCGGGCATCATCGTCCCCTGCGACAGACTTGGCGTTTTGTGTTTGTTGACATGCCACAGACGAACAACTCATGCCCGACGCCCCGCACTCACTTCCACACGCGCCCCCTCGCCGACATCGAAATCGCCAGCACCACATCACCACACACCACAGGTGCATCCGTTGGCAGGATGCCCAGTATGGAATACAACCCCCGAATGAGCATGGCGGGAGGGCGATCTGTGTCTAGCCAGCAGCAGAAGAAGGTCAAAGAGCCCGATGAGGACGCGTTCATGACACTTGTAAGCAGCGCGCATTTGTCGACAACTCACGCGCAAGACTGACTGTATGCCAGCCGGACAAGGAGATAGCAGGATGCATCAGCGACATTGGTATCAACTTCACCCTCGAAGACCTCCGAAAGCCCAACCCGCAGCAGATTCAGAAAGTCTTCGAATGGTTTGCTGAACTGCTCACCAACACGACTCGCGAAGTCGTGGCGCCCGCGATGCGTGCTGCAGCCGAGGACATGTGCGGCGACGATGTTGAGCGCATATTCACGGCGGACACGCGCGAGCTCATGGGCTTCTTCATCACCATGCGCAAACTGCTCCTCGAGTGCGGCATCAAGGATTTCACCTTTAGCGATCTCTACCGACCGACTCACCCCCGACTGGTCAAGATATTCAGCTATATCATCAACTTTATCCGCTTTCGCGAAAGCCAGACGAACGTGATCGATGAGCATTACAACAGCTCGGAGAGGACGAAGAACACGATCGAACAGCTCTACCACGCAAATCAGGAGAAAGAAGATCGACTGCACGAAATGCAGCAGAACAGGAAGAACGTGGAAGCAGCGCTACAGCAGAAAGAGCAACGATCTCAGGAACTCAAGACTCGTCTTCTCGAACTGAAGAAAGCCCAGGAACGCGTGACGGAGAAGCTCGAACGCGTCAAGGGAGAACAGTCCCGCTTGAAGTCCCTCCTGGAAGACAAGACCACATCCGTAATGCAGACTCGAAATGAAGCAGCCAAGCTCCGTCCATACACCGAACAGTCCCCCGCACACCTCGAGCAGTCTCTGCGGGACCTGAGCTCCAACCTCGCTGCCGATCGGCACGAGATCGAGCGTCTCGACAAACGCGCTCGAGCACTCCAGACGTCCTGCGACACCTTTACCCTCTTACAGACGGACATCTCATCTCTCACGAGATTACTGGGAGACTTGCAGCTGGAGTTGCACAAGGAAGATGAAGAACAACGCGCCGCGGGGAAGAATCGAGATGCGCTGACGGAAAAGTCGAATAGCGTGCGCGAAGTCGAGAGGCAAGAGAAAATGCTTAGGAAGCAATTGCAGCAATGGCAGGATCGGACGGAGAAGCTCCGCAGGGACGCAGAGACGAGAGCGTTGAATGCAAAGAGTAAGATGGAGGCGTTGCGAGCGAAGCATAGGGAGCTGACTGCAGAGCGGAGGGATCGGGGAGAGGAAATTGAGAAGAGGAGGGTCAGGGTTGAACAGACGGAGAAGAAGATGGCGGACTTGAAAGAGCAAATTGAGCATGAGGTCCAGGCCGCGAGAGAGGAGTACATGAAGATGGAGAGCCATATCCGGCTGTACATTACCGAGATGGAGCAGAGCATTTGAGGATGACGACAATGACAATGACGGATGATAAAGCTTTGTTGGGACGACGCGTCGCGATTCCTACCTACCTACTTGTTTGTACATAGCCCACGATACCCCAATGCACTTGTTCACCACCAACGACCACCTCACTAGCTTCAACGTAGATCTCGAAATGGGGCGGAGGGAGGGGGCGTTACTGAGTGATACTGCTGGACTCTATGTCAGCCTGTGTCCCTCTCAAATAGTGTTCCCTGACAAAGCGTGAAAGGAGAATTGTGATCAGATCTAGAGACTTGTGTCTCGTGCAAAGCTAGTCCGCAGCAAAAAGAGTACAAGTCTTTCTCAGACTGGTGCCAGCTGGTGTATCATCAAACAATGATGGTGATGGGAGAGGAGGAGGAGGAGGAGGAGGAGGAGGAAAGGCGCTTACCATGAGAACATTCGTTCGGTAATCGAGGAAAGTTTGCAGCTGTGTGCTTGAGATCTGCTTGGCAGCATGTGATTAGCAAAGCTGGATTCCAAAAGTGATGATTGGAATGTCTGTGGCAAGAGGGCAAAGAATCAGGATTAATATAACGCGGTGCTCCACATAATTTTTAGGAACAGGTCTGTGAATAACTGTGATTCTCATCATGCAAAGAAGGATGAGACGAAGGGAGGGATGGATGAGGCTTACCAAGTCATCAGCGCGTCGTCGACTTTGGCATCTTCTCGAAGGTGCACCATCGGCTGGCGACGGTTCGCACTTTGACTGTTCGACCAACTGAGATGTCGCCGAGCCTTCTGGTGGTGACGTTGAGAATGGAAAGCTCTTCATCCCAAGGAGCAGATGAGCACGCTTCTGCTGTGCTGGATGATGGAGTAGAGCCGCATTCAGCCAAAATCAGTTTGCTGTTCGTGAAATGAGCAGCTTCCACAGCGATGGAGAAGGTCCTGTTAAGCCCTTGCGCGGAGAAGGCGGAAGTCGGTCGATGAAGCTCGATGGCATTCCACATGGCGAGGATTGGCTGTGCATTACCTGCCTGGAGTTTGTCTGTGTTGCCTTCTCGCCCTGCCACTGCAATGCTGTAGGTCGCCAAATATGCGCGAAGGTGTGCAATGTCTGGACAGAAGGCAACTTTCAGTGCCCGTGAAGTTGTAAGCAGACGCAGTGCAGGAGTTGAGAGCCAGTTGTCGAGGCCATCTCGATGGCCGAATGTCTCTGGCGCTTTACTGAGCAACTCCAAGAACGCATCTCTGGTTGAGCAGAAGATGAGAGTCGAAGGTGGAGCGTGATGCTCCAGCACATGCTGTACAAGCTCCTGGACGCTCTGGACGTCGAGTACAATGGGACGGGAAGAATCCATACCGAGTCGGCAATAGCTGGTGTTGAGGTCAATTAGGTAGCGGCACTCATGCTGACACCGGGGCGCGGAGCGGGATGGACGGGCAGAGGCTGTACCTCTGGGGACATGTACGCTGGAGGCGTTGGCCGCATTCTTCGCATTGTCTTGATGACACGCGATGTTGATGTTGATGTGATGAAGATGCGCAGAAGAGGGAAAAGTCGAAAAGATTTATTTTGTGTCTAACGGCAGCTCGTTCCGGTCCGTCGCGTCGGGAGAGCTCGTCCGAAGTCCCGAGAATCCTCCGTTTTTTTTACCTCCTCCTTGCACACATAAGCACAATCAAGTCTACCACCACCAGCACCGCCCGGGCCACCATCGTCTCAACAGGCTACCACTCATGATATGACTTTTCTCTGACGGCTGATCCGATGCTCTTGTCCTGTTCACAAGTCATTCTGGGCGATCGCTTACGGTTAACATACACAGTAACAATCTCGCACAATCCAAGCACTCCTTACATGCACCCCCCTCCCCTTATTGCTACAAAACTCCAGTCCTCTTCAGAGAAGCTGTCACGCTGTCGGCGACTATCAAAGTGATGATGGTGTGGGGTGCAATTCTGAATAGATAAGTCCCGAAGCCGCGATAAAAGCGAAGAGGACCCTCCTTTCTATACGCCTGCATGGCACAGTCGAGCATGCCGTTGTACTGCGAGCCACCTCTCTGCAGTCGAGTCTTCAGGAAGTCGAATGGCAAGCCAAAGAACGAGGCGAAGAAAGCGGCAACTCCAGAAGCGGCGATGGTGATACCTCGATCGGACATTGAGCTATGCTGTTTCAACTGGTGCTTCGACTCGGAGAAGAAAGCCAACTTTTGTCCATGATCAGCGAAAGTGTCAGATGATACATGCATTCCACTGGAGTCTTACCTAGCCAAAATTGGTCGCCATGGCTCGAAGTATGGTTGGATAAGAGCCTGACCACAGTGCAGTGATCCCCTCGCTCCTTGTGATCCTCACAAGAGCATCCACCACCGATCGATAATTGGCTCTCTGTTCGCGCGCTTTCATCCCATCGGACTGTAGACGGATCAGAGCAACCTCTGCTGGATTAGCAAGCGCGGCAGCTAAGCCTCCTGCACTCAAAGACGCAGCAGTCCGATCCCCAAACCCGACCTTTCTGCCTTGACCTTCAGCTCTGGTCGTCGCGTATGCTAGAAATTTGTCGAAGAAACCCAGTCGTAAGGTGGCGTATGAAGCTTGACGCAGCCACGCCGCAGATATGCCATTATACAAGCTGAAAAGACCATCTTCAGCAACGACTTTCCTTGCGACTGCCAGAGGGGATTGTCCTTTGCCTGTTGCTCCTTCACCTAAAAGCTGGAGCCTGGTTTTGACCAAATCGATGGGCTGTGTACACGTTGTCGCGACGATTCCAGATCCACCTCCAATCACGAATGGTAGCAGCGGTTTTACTGTTGTTGCGAGCGCTGATTTGGTCGTAGCGGGAGTGGTCTCACTTTTCGAAGAGTCGTCGGTAGGCTGCTTTGGGTCGAACATGGTGTGAAAAGCATGTTCAAACCAACGCTTTTGTTGCATCTCATCATCAACAAAACTGGTAGCGGAGGACCGAGATGCCGAAGACCCTCGACATCGTGATTGGCGGCGCCCACTTCTGCCAGCACCGCGGGGATACCAGGTCTGCGTAATATCCGATTATTCCCGCAATACAAACTATCCAACGGCACTGTGCATTATGGGAGTCCTTTGCGCTTACCAGGCGACCTTGCACGGTATTCAAGGCATCTTACTCGCTTGAGAGAGACACGTTCTTCCACCAATGGCGTCTATGGAAGCAGCCTATCAGCCTCGAGGCATATCTAAAAAGTGAGTGGCATTGGTGGCACTGGAAAGTAACGATGCTGCTAGCTACGCGCCCCCAGCAGTTGAAACCTCTATTCGCATACTAATGGACAGTTGCTTCTAGTGCTTTCATTCGCATTGACCACTTGCGAAAAATGTTTTAACAAGATCCTCGATTGGTTGCCAAGACCAGGTATTGCAATCCAGGACCTAATGTTAGGTACAACGACTTCAGACACGGCAATCATTTCAGGACTTTAATGTCGACATTCCACCAGCTTCAATCGCGGGTGCAACGAACTCGCAAACCCCGGGCATATCGCGTATTTCTGGCAAAAAAAATGCGTATGCATAGGGGCTCCCGCACCGGTAAAGGGCATCCCAAATGGCGCTCTGCATCCCAACTGGAAAGAATCAAATCCCGGAGTTGGCTGTAAGCGAGTACCGAGCACTGGAGGTCGGCCGAAATGTGGCTGAACCCGATCAGTGATAGAGGTTGCACTGGCCCCCGGCCTCCGTTCCAGTGGTCGTACAACATATAGCGCCTTCTTTCCCATTGCCCGGCGACGCATGACCATAAAACATGATGCAGCTGTTGCCGAATGCGGTGAAAGACTCTTCGTAGATATTCTCGCACTGTGTGTGCAGTCAGCATCTGCATCTTGATAGACGATTGGGCACCAAGTGTGGACTTACTGAGGTAAAAGTAGCACCCGTAGGGCCCTTGCGTGAGTTGTTGATATTGTTGCCGTATCCTCCACAGACTTTGTTTGTGGCTGTCGTATCTGCTTGGCTTTGGCCTGGGTCCACGCAGAGACAGTACTTCTGCGCGGGGGGAGGCGCATGATCCTCTTCGTCCACAGTGTCCAGACTGTCCAGACTGTCCTTGGCCTTCATGAGTTGGTTTGAATTTCCTGGAGTCATGCCTGCGAAGTTCTTGGCTTGAGCTAACGATGGAGTTTTGGGAGAATGTGCGCTGTCCAGAGGATGAGGTACCGCGTGGGCTGGTAGACTGCAGATATCATGTTATCTCAGCCCATTGTTCTCCAGTATGATGAGGATCTGCATGCCAGGGCGGAGGCCTTCACTTACAAGAAGCTGAGGGCGATCATTGCCGCCGCTCTCTTCGTGATCCAGACCATCTTGAGGAAACGGCAAGAATTTCGAATATTTCGCAAAAAGTCCAGAATCTGAAAAGACGCACACCAGAACGATTGTACTCTGGGAGGATCGTTCTGTTGACGAAATATATATATATATATATAAGAACAACACGTACTGATGGACTCCTGAATAGTTCCTGGTCGAAGAATCGATACCGACCCACATGATTCCGCCAACATCGCAAGGGCATCTTGTAGCATTGGGCAGTAGTCTTCATTGACCCGATGTTCTGGAAATCGGGAGTGTGTAACTTTCGGCTCTGCTTACTAGAAACCGTTGACTGGTTGTCTTTTGGGACCTTGACCAACAAATCTCCCCGTGGTGCTAGGGTATTCCTTACCTTTCCCCTGCTTGTATACCTCATTCTGGCCACCTCGGTATACAGTAATGGCGACGGCGAGACTCCCCCAGACCGGCCCCCAGACGTATTATTTGGCATTGCCCCCATCAGGATGAACATGGACATGTATTCATCAAAGACAACTGGCCGTTGGTAAGTGGATGACATGGACAATACTGTCCGCACTGCTGAATCAACCTATGAGTGGGGGTAGCATGGAGCTACGGACGCTGGTCTGAATATTCAATATTGTCGGTACAGTATGCCTAAAACAGGCCGTGCAGTGCAACAGTGTTCATGTCTATGCCTCCATGGACACTGTTGTATACTATAGAATGTGTTGGGGGAAACGAACTATCGGACAAATGCCACGGCGCGGCCCCTGCGCTTGAAACTTGCTCGTTCACCAAGTATAACGAGAACTCTTTTGGTGAGCAATCGATGGAATACACGCGTGCAGACTACGCTAGCTCTACTGTATGCTTACCCTGCTGCTACCCTCGGACCCAAGAATACTACTGATGCGTTTGTGAGGACAGCTTGCACACTGACCCTAGGTGTTCTTCATATCAGTATTATCACAACTGTATATAGTGCAACAGGAACACGGTCCATGTGTTCATGCACTTAACTGCACTGCTGCAGAGACCTGGGTCTGTAGAGAGTAGGGACCCCAAGTCTTCTGCAGTCTGCTGACATATTCTTGGATGAGCCATCCTTGTGAATATGGGCCGTCTATACATAGCAAAGATTACACCAACGACCGCCTCAAAAAAAAAAAAGAGTCTCGCCACTCCGACATATATGTTTATACCAACAGGAAGCCCCTTTTTCCCCAGACTGAGTTCTTGTTGCTCCTCTGCGCTCCCCGCTTTGCAGCAGCCTAAAGAGCAGCCTAAAGTCCCATTCGAAGATAGCAACAACAACAAGAACAACAACAACAACAAACTACAACGACGACGACAACCACGTCCACGACCACGACGGTAGCAGCAATCATGAAGCTGGGGATCGCTCTAGCAATCGCCCCGTCGGTCTTCGCTGGATCTCTCGCCTCGCGAAGCCCAGATCTCGTCTCCAGAGACACCCCAGGAGGAGATCGTCCTTATCCCCCAGCCTTCTGCCTTTGCAGATCCGGAGACGAAGACGGTCCGGTCGACACGGCTGCGACCGACACGACCCTTACACAGGTAGTCTGCAAGCAAGTCCCCGATAGCACATTTAAGATATACGACAGTCCTGATAAAGACCCTCTTCATGGCGGGGTAAGAAGAATGTTCCCAAAACCCCCCAACCCAAAGAAATGACTTGGGGAAAATGAAAAGCATGCTCTGATCTTTTTATTTTTGCAGTGTTTCAGCTACTACTTCATCGATTTTTTCTTCAATATCAATGAAAGTATGGAATATTTCGACCCCAAGTGCAGGGAGGTATCGAAGCAGTGTCAGTATTGGGCAGAATGTTGGGGTGGAGATGGAACAGTGGAACAAGGACAGGTAATGGCAAAGGGGAACCCTAACGGCACTTGTGGAGAGCAGAAGGGGCCTAGTGAGGAGGAGGAGGAGGAGGAAAAGAAGAAGAAGAAGAAACGTGATGAGGAAAAACCAGTTCTTCTATCCACGCGAACCCCACAACTTACCGACGACGACGTTCCTCCTTTTGACGAACCCTTTTGTCTGTGCAAATATGGCTCTGAAGACGATGATATGGGCGACAAGACTCTCACACAAGATGCCTGTACCCATGTTCCTGACAGCCAATACTTTGTGTACGAGAATGCTGCTGGGGATTTACAAGGAGGTGTACGTTCCTTTTTTTTTCTCCTCCTTTTTTCTTCCCTTCCCCATCATCCGAAGAAATCCGCCCTCTCCCCGGGCAACCACTTGAGTAAAAAAAAAGAAAAACTCGCTAATCCGAAATCAACGAGAGTAGTGTTTCAGCTACAGCTTTGAGAAAGATTTCCCAGATATCAACGCCACAGCAGCATATTTCCAGAACCTCTGCACGACGGAATCAGGCAACCAGTGTCAGTATTTCTCCGAGTGTTGGGGCGGAGGAGGAACGACAGATGATGGGCAAGTCGTCGCGCGAGGAAACCATTCTTGTCCAGGAGACACCCCTCCTAATGATGGAAGTCTGCACTCGCGAAATGCACCGGTCGTCCTCCCTCGCCAGATCGAGTAGATGGTTCCTTTTTCGACGAATTTTTGGGTTAGTAATGAGGGGGAATGAGGGTGATGAAGGGTGATGATGATGAAGGGTGATGATGATGAAGGGTGATGATGATGAAGGGCGATTATGATGAAGGGCGATTATGGTCTCCATTGGAAGCATGAATGAAGGTTTGGGGTTTTGGAGCGAGAAAGGAGAGACGAGAGGAGAGGACAGACGGAGGGAGTGAGAAGAAGGAATACTTAATAAGCGAAAGAAAGAATGGCGCTGATTCCTCAATCCTCATGGTGAACATCTCGTTCTCGTTCTATCATGCAATGGGGTGACCGCAACGGAAAAGAAGCACATCATCTTTCAACATTTTTACTTTCTTTGGTAAGGACTCGTTCGAATACTGATAGTCGTTATTCTTTTCACGAAACCGCTGTGGACTTGGCATCTGTCGTCGACTGGGCAATGCGGCGAAGAGAGGGCTGGAATGATGGAAACCTTTCTTTCCAGTTGACATTGTCTCGCAAGATGCTGCTTCCTGCTGAAGTTGTGGACAGAGCGAGTTCTTCAGTCTCTATCAAAGAGCGTGAGTGCAGATGAGTGCAAAACGAGTGAGGGGTGTCAACTGGCGACAATTCCAAAGCAGAAAGGAGTAAGGCGTTCAATGAAAGGATTGGGAGAGTGGGAGTGGGAGAAACTTCAGAGATGTCGTTCGGCAAGCTGATGAGGTGATATGAAGGGAAGAAGGGAGAGAAGAAGCGTGCGTGCGTGCGTAGGGACACGGATGCTGATCTCATCACCTGTAAATGGTTGTTGAAGTCCTGATTCGGGCTGGGCAGAATGCTGCCGTGCAGTATACTAGACATTGGTATTCAGTGATGACCTAGAGAAGGCAAAGGAGGGTGTGGTTGGTGTCGTTCAATCCGACGGATGATGTCGTAGCTCCAAGTATAGTAGACGTGCAGTCTGTCCCCTTGCACGATCTACGCTAAGCTTTTGATCATCATACACGCCCCGATCGTATTCGGGAGCTAGTACCATATGCTCCTCGTTCGATGATGGGGAATCGCGGGTTGCCCTGTTTCGATACTTAGCCATTGCCTTTTCACGGCCCGTCTAAAGAATAGGCAAATCATGCGGAAGATTCCGAAGTTCCTTCAGCTGTGCAAGATATACTATACTCCAAAGCCTTGGATGGGAGATATATATATGTATAGGATGTGGAACGAGAAGACGGCAGACGTACCTTGCGCTTCTCTTTCCTTTGCGAGATCGTACAGAAAGAAATCAATCAGAACAGCATTGATAGATGTAGTAGCGTCTGGATGAGCTCGCAATATCTCGCGACGGATGAGTTCCACGGCCCAGATGCTGCAGCCACTGTTTCCAAACAAGAAAAGAGTCAGGATCTGATGCAAGCTGTCTTTCGCGCCAACTGCTTGTGAGTGAGAGGAAAAGAACGTGGACGTACCGCAACTGTACCTCCCATGAATGTCCTGGTTCGAGTCGTTTCAGGTCTCGGATATGATAGTCGAGAGGTGGACTGAATGTCAGTACTCCTAGTGAATGCAGTGACTGCGGTACGCGGTAATCTGAACGCCAGTCAGTTCAGCATGATCAGATCACTACGCTATGAATGTGCTCGTGTAAGATTGCGCCCGCATACCTGCAAACATGGTCAAGTGATCAATATCTTCAAAGTGGCCTGGTCCGGTATCGTTAAGCGCTGCCCATAAGTCGGCGACGAAGATCTGCGCGCGCTTGAGGATTCGCACTTTGCGCCCGTCGAATCTGGTTTCGTCGCGAAAACAGTTGAAGTGTTTTGCTAGTAAGTTGACAAGCTTGCCAGCGGATTGATCCGCTTCTTGGATGAGATGAAGAACTGCATGATCTGGTCGTAGATCGGCTGGTGACAGATTTAGTGCAAGTGTAGAGCTCTCGCTACTAACGGCATCCGCTTCCTTGTTCTCTACCGATACATCTGTTACGGGGGGTGCGCTTGTAGAGGTATCAACCAGCACTGTGGACAGGGCGTCATTGTCCATGTGATCTATCGCTCCAAGGGGGGCCGAGTCGATCTCTGGAAGGTTATTCAAGGCCGGTGCCTCTGTGGGTTGTGATGATGGGTGAGAAGAGCGCTCCATTCCACTGTGGCCATTCACTGTCGGGTTCAACGAGCTATCTTGCTCTGCGCGCCGATCATCATTAGGATCCCGTGGGTTGTCCAAATCAGTGTCGAGGCTTTGATCACTACACTCGGTAGGAGGAGCAGGACCAGCAGTCGCTGAGCTGCCCGTCACCACGATTGTATCCTTGCTTGCTTCGAGAAAGTCGTCTTCGCCGTTAACATCATCGTCATCATCGTCATCATCATCCTCATCCGCAAAGCTCTACCAAGTCAGAATAGACTCATCGATACCAGGCTGGGACTGTTCGCATACCTCGCGCAGAACTGTGCTCGCCTCCCTCAACACGTCGATTCGTTCCTGGAGAAGCGGAATAGGCTCCGCCGTCGCACTTCGAAAAACATGGGCAAAGACATCCCCCGTACATCTGGGAGCAGTCCAGAATCGCGGCGTGGTAAAAGGGATATCTTCGTCCAATGCCCTTCTCAAGCAAGCCACCAGACTGTTGTACCCCGTCCACCGCTGCCCTCGATACTCCACTTGAAATCGATCCTGGGGTGACAACTCCGACCAGAAACTGCAGAGTATTACTAGAATCAGCAGCAGCACCCTTGACCGGAACTTCTTTGGTCATGGGAATATCTCCATGTTCACACGCACGAGAAGTTCAGCAAATCCATGGCGAAGATGAAGTTGACCATGTCTAGTTCGGAGAATCCTTCACTGGGCTTGGGATGCAGTTCGTGTGTTGTCCAGGTTTGGGTGGAGTACGCTCGGTCTTGCATGGCTTTGTAGATTTGCATAGCAGCACTTTTAGTTCCGTACATATCAACGTGCACGTCGATAGCGTTGCTGTAGATGAATTCGGCATTTTTCAGGATGCCTGATGGGAGGAGATGATCGGATGTCAGCTAGTGGAACGAGGATATCGTTTGCACTCTGCCTGCACGGGTGGTATAAGGTACTAAGGTACATGTCGTGATGATGTACGCACCCGTATCGCGTGGAACTCCGTCCTGAGGGGCGGAAATGCCCAATCTCTGGCGGAGGAGGTTCAGCAGTTCTAGATCGACTTCATCGTCGCTCATTGTGGCGGCACGTGACGAGAGTGAGATGAAGTGAAGTGCAGGAAAGGAGTAGGAGGTAAATGTCTCCTGGACGTGGGACTCATCAGGCTGCAAGCGAGTGGTTGCCTGACAGCAGGGCTCCACACTCCGAGACTCCGACTTCCGACTCCCGTCTCCCGTCTCCCGTCTCCCGACATCCGAATCTCAGCATCTCCCTTGACATTTGAAGTTAACACCCATGGCGAACATCATCATTGTCATTGGACCAACCGACGATTGACTGCCTGACTCGGGCATGTAAACTGCTCATGCAATAACACCCGCACCACGCACCTCACCGTCCCGCTCCTCCCCTCGCTCCACCTCATCGACGACACTCCGCTCCGCTCCTCGACGATTCCTCTCCCTCTCTCTGTCCCTCTCCCTCTCCCTCTCCCTTTCACTTGTCCTCCAGGTCAAACCACGCTCGCTTCAGCCGGGATTGCCGTTCTTCACGAGGCCGTTTAGCTCTACGTCAATCTCACTTCGGCGAGCAACTCAAAACACCCACCTTCTCTTTCGCAACGACGCGACACACACACCACCCCTATATTCGAAACGCGATCGCAGTCGCACACGTTCCTCGCCACGATGCGAGATGGCGGCATTGCGCAATCGCTAGGCGCGCCACTCACGCGCAAGGTCAAAGAGAGTCGCGTGCTGCTGGTGGGCGCCGGTGGCATTGGCTGTGAGGTTTTGAAGAACTTGGTCTGCTGTGGCTTTGGCAGTGCTGGCAGTGCCTCGACGGTGCCACAGGTGCAGAACCTCTCGCTCCATCAGAAGCAGGATGCTGCGCAAACCACGCAAGAGCAACAGCAAGAACCGCAGCGGCAGGAACATCAGCATCCGCAACAACAGCAGCAGCCGGAAGCTTCCTCGGGCAAAAGGGCCGAGATTGTAGTCATCGATCTGGACACCATCGACCTGAGCAATCTCAATCGCCAGTTCCTCTTTCGAAAAAACCACATCAAGAAGCCCAAGGCCCTCGTCGCGAAGGAGACGGCCAGCGCCTTCAACCCGCACATCAACATTGACGCGCATCATGCCTCCATCTTCGACAGCCAGTACCATGTGGAATTCTTCGAGGGGTTTGACCTCGTCTTCAATGCGCTCGATAACCTGGCTGCTCGACGGCATGTAAACCGCATGTGTCTGGCTGCAAATGTGCCACTCATCGAGAGCGGCACGACGGGCTTCAATGGCCAGGTCCAAGCGATCAAAAAGGGCGTCACCGAGTGCTACGACTGCAACGAGAAGCCCGTGCAAAAGTCGTTTCCCATCTGCACCATTCGATCGACGCCTTCACAGCCGATACATTGCATAGTCTGGGCCAAGTCGTACTTGCTGCCGGAGTTGTTTGGCACGAGCGAGGAGGAGTCTTCGGACGTGGCAGTCACGGGCGAGGACAACGCTGAAGAGGTTGCGAAGCTCAAAGAGGAGGCAGAGGCGCTGAAGAAGATTAGAGGCCTTATGGGCAAGGAGGACTTTGCGAAAGAGGTGTTCAACAAAGTCTACGGCGCGGACATAGACCGCCTGCGATCGATGAGCGAAATGTGGCAGAGTCGGACACCGCCCACACCGTTGCGGTTTGAGGGTGTCTGCATCGACAAAGACCCCGAGAAGCACGGTGCGGAGCTTGCAGCTCAAGATCAAAAGGTGTGGTCTTTGTTGGACAATCTGAAAGTCTTCTGCTATAGCATTCGGCAGCTCAGCAACCGCATTGCGGCCGGCGAGAGTGGCATTGAGTTCGACAAGGACGACAAGGACACGCTGGACTTTGTCGCAGCAGCTGCCAATCTCAGATCGCACATCTTCAGCATTCCATCCAACAGCGAGTGGGACATTAAACAGATGGCAGGCAACATAATTCCTGCAATAGCCACATCCAACGCGCTGACAGCATCGCTATGTCTGCTGGAAGCCTTCAAAGTGTTGCGAAGCCAGATGCCCTCGCAGCATCCCCCTCCCAATCCTCCTCATCCTCAGGCTACTACGGCTACTACTACTACCACGGCTACGCCTGCGAAGTTGAATGGTCGTCACGCGGCACCTCTGTTGGGAGGAAGCAAGATGATCTTCCTGACGTCAAAGAGCACAGATCGTATGATCACGACGGAGAGCCTGCGTGCCCCGCGCAACGACTGCCCCGTGTGCTCGCCCGTCTATGCTAAAATTTCCATCAAGGAAGGCAGTAGTCCCACAATGCAGACACTTGTTGATTTGCTGAAGAGGAGTCTGGGCTACGATGACATGTCGATGGTGTTCAACCAGCAACTCATCTACGATCCGGATCTGGAGGAGAACCTGGAAAAGGCACTGACGGAATTTGGAATTGACGGCGAGAGCATCAGCTTCCTGACAGTACAGGATGAGGCTGATGATGCTAAAGTGGACTTGATACTGAGCATCAGGAAGTCGAGTACGCTCGAAGGCGAGGAAGATATTCGTCTATCGCCTAGCAGTCTAGCGCTTCCTTTGAAGCCGGCGAAGCCAATCATGCCGGATCCCAGCGCCGACGCGACGCCGGGAGCCTCGGTCAAGGGCGCGGAGCTTTCGAACGGCAAGCGGAAGCGTGAAGCTGAGGATGATGTAGACGCAGCCAACAAGAAGGCGAAAGCTCGGCCCAACGATGGTGAGGTATACGTGGTGGACGATGAAGACGGCGCTATTCTGCTCGATTGAGTGCGCCCACTTTACTACCAGGGCAGGAGTTTTTGGCGTGCGGAGGCATGACATGCCTTTGCACTGATTGATACGATACCACTTTGCGATGATTTGCGTGGCGGAAAAGAAACTAGGCTGGTGCTCGCGGGAGACTTGGAAGTTTTTTTCCGGGGCGTTTTTGGGAGGTTATCCTGCAGGAACACATGGGCGATTTCGCAGCGAGTCTGAAGTGCTCAGGCCCGCTCCCCCGGTTCGTTCGTTCATCATCTGCTTCGCTCTCTCGACAGTACTGAGAGTGCCATGCTCGAGGTAAGCATGGTTGATGGATGAGGCGGAATCGCATGGTAAAATGGCAGATGGGAGGCGTGGTGGAATGGCAGGTGTATGATTGACGGCTGCGACGAGGGACACCACCAAGAAACGACGGCCAGTGTCGCCACCAGTGTTTGTACATGTGGCTGGCTGCAGATGATGAGTTGCCGATCATCTGGACTCTCACCCTGCCTGCCTGCTTGCTTGCTACGAAGACGTGCGCGAAGCATACCAGCGCCATCCCAACAGCGGACACGAGCGGTGTAGTGAAGATGTATGCTGTTGTACGAATGGCAATGAAACCACCATCAAATCGAATTCTCGTAGAGACGTTGACGACTTTCATCTAGATAGTGTGTGGGGCATGTCACTTACTTCTTCTATCTTGCTAATACTACTGTAGGTACGACTTACTACTACTGATGACTTGGCTTGTGCAGAGAGAGAGAGAGATAGATAGGCTTCTGCGGCAAGTCATGTCTCACAGTGGCGCAGTGGGCAGTGCGCCAAATTGCAATTTTGCCCCCATGGTCCACCCCTGGTTCTCTACAGTACATCTAGTCTTTGACGAACTTTGTGCCGACTATTACCCAAGCACATCACACGAATCACATGTTTTTCTAGAAACTAGACAAGCTTTTGCCGAAACCCCAGTGCATGTCACACTGCATGAGTGGCTCGAGGATGTGAGTGACTGCGAAATTACCGATGTGTGTGTAGTGTGAAGAGCGAGGATGATGGTGACTATGACAGAGACCACGACACCGACGAAGAAGATGAAGATGAAGAAGGACTTGTATTACTACTCTACTACTATGGTCTCGATGATGTTGACATGGGGTATGCTGTTCGAGCACAGTCCTCACCAGGAAAACCCTCCGGCGCTGTAACCGCTGCTGTGGTAGAAAGATTGAACAGGAACAATGATGGGTGGGGATAGGTAGATATAGTAGTAATATAATACTTGGAGTTGGATGATGGTGGGCAGAAACTGACTAACGGAGGAGCCTCCGGCAATGACACGAGGAGTTGTTTGGGGAAGATGGCGCAAGGAAATCCCTTCCAAGATGCCGAGAATGTGGTGGCGAAGAAGAAAAGAAAAAGAGGCGGTGTTTCCAAGGGGGATTTCTTGGTTCTTGTGATGCTTCATTTATTCCACGTGCACAGTCTGGACACTCTTTTTTTTCGCGTAATCTCATTTTCTGGGCGAAATGGAAGTAGAGATGTGTGTGAAGGAGTGCCGTATTCCTCTTCCTTGTTGCGAAGCAGAAGGGCCTAGTACACTAAGTACGGTTCTACTTACCCAGCGCCTTTCTGGCTTAGTCTAGCGAGACGGTCGTCGCCAAATCACCGAAGAAGACCAGACAAGGATAGATATACCGGAGACGACGACGACGCGGCATTTCACGAAATCCCCAGATTCATCATACCGTCGAACTCGAACACCATCAATCCACGAGTCTGTTCAAGGGCGCATCCAAGACAACGGCGGCGACGATCAGGAAGCGCATAGTCATCTCGACAGGACAGGACAGGACAGGACAGAACGAGCCAGGGGACAAGGGAATTGACTACGGGACAATAAGCATCTCAGGGAGAGACAAGGACAGCAGTAACTATACCGACAACAACAACAACGACAAATAGACAACATCCTACACAATGTCTTCGGAGAAATGCAATCAAATTCTCGGCCGCTATCCATCATCGGCCACCTCATCCACCTCCAGACTTTCTCCTCCATCATCCACCACAACAGCAACACATCAAACCTGGTGGCACGACAACAATTCTCCCCATCACACCGAGAACAGATCCATCCGTCCTCGTCTCTCCACCTCTTCCGACAACAGCAACATTCACCACAACCGCACATCTTTTTACGCCTACCCTTACTCTTCCTACTTGTCCAACTCGACGTCCTCTTTGGCCGCATACAACACGACAGACCCTTTGCCGCCTGGTAGTGGAAGTAATAGTACTAGTGGTCGACGAACTCCTACTGCATTGACTTCTACCACCACTCCCATTGCGATTCCAATTCCTCCGATTATAGCCTCTTTTATAGGTTCTCAGAGGAAGAAATTGGGGTTGACGATGATTTCGTCTTCTTTTGCTTCTTCTTCTATTTCTCCTTCTTCTGCGTCTTCGACGACTCGTCAACACGTCCAAGGCCAAAAACGACAGGAAAGGCAGCAGCAGCAGCAGCAGAAGAGTGAGAAGCTGAAGAAGAAGGAGAAGGGGATTGAAAGAGAAAAAGAAAAGGAAAAGGAAAAGAAAGCAGTGGTGCCTTTTCTCAATTCGTATTCTCCTCATCCGAGATATCGAAGAGATAGTATGGATTTGAGGGGTTGGTGTAGTAATTCTTATGATGATTATAATACTCATTATAGGGATCTGGTGACTCCTTCGGATGGAGCTGCTGTGCTTTCGACTTCTGCTGCTTCTTCGAATTATTCGACTTCGGCTTCTTCTTCGAATTCGGGTTCTGGATCTGGGTTTCCGATACAGCAACAACAACAGCGTGGACAACAACAACAACAACAACAACAACAACAGAAATCCCTCCCTCCTCTCCCCCCTTCCTATTCCTCTTCTTACTCCTCTTCTTCTTCTCCCCCCTCTCGCCACCCTCAACCCATCGAACACTCAAGCGAAAAGGAAGTCGTCGTCAGCGGCGTAAATTCCTCAACTTCTACCTCTTCCACCTCTTCCTTCCTTCTAACTTCCTCCGGAACAACAAGAACCTCCACATCCACCAAATCCACCTCCACGACCAAAAGTCCTCCTCATCATCATCATCATCATCAAAAAACCCTCTCAGAGCAGAACAACAACACCCCCTACGACATCACAGCCACCCCGTATAATTACAAAAAAACCTACGAAATCCGCGCTGGAGAAAAAAATCTCTCTGCCACCTCCAAACAGAATTCACATCAACAACAACAAAATCCCCCAGGGACGTTTACGCCTGGACCTGCTGGAGGGGCAGGATTGGAAATTCATCAGAATGGAAGGGCGATTTGGTGGGTGAGATTTCAAACGTCGTTTTGGGGCGCTCCGGGGATTTTTATTGAGGGGTTGCCGGTTGTTTCGCCGAGGATGGGGATGGGTGGTGGGAAGGGTGGTGGTGGAGGGAAGGGGAAATTGGGGGCGATGGGAGAAGAGGGGGGGAAGAGGAGGGTTTTGGCTGTGAGTTTTGATTTCTCTTTTTTTTCTTTTCTTTTCTTGTCACTGTTCTCCTTCTTCTTCTTCTCTACTCCATCCTATTTCTTTTGTTTTCTTGGCTTCATCATCTCATTCCAAAGAAAAAAAAAACAAAACTATACTCTCTCTCACCACTTTACCCACCGATCACTAACATTTTCTCTCTTCCACTTCCCCCCACAAAAACAGGCCACAAGATTCAAATCCGTCCGTTCAGGTTTCTACATCCACCTCGGCGACCCCTCCGAACACAACATCCCCGCCGAACGCTGGCCGCAAGTCACGTACAGCAGCTGGAACGAAAAAGAGTATTGTTTCGAATTTCAAGGTCGAAAATTCGTCTGGAGGAGGTACAGTCCACCCATCCATTCCCTCCCCCATCCATCCCCTCCCCCCCATCAAACCAACCCCCCACTAACCCCCTCTCTTCTCCCAGCCCCGTAACATCCCTCCTCAGCTACCTCAAAGACACAGGCGACTACCACCTCCTCGACGTCGACAACCCCGGACATTTATTAGCAGCATATCTCAAAGATCGGGATTGGTTTGCTTTTAAGCCGATTGCCAAGATGGAATTTTATGTCAAATTGGAGCAGGGACTGGAGTTGATGGCGCTGGCGGCTGTCATGGGGGTTGAGGAGAGGAGGAGGAGGAAGAATGCTGCGGCGGGGATTGGGGGGGTGGTTTGATTGAGGAGTGGAAGAGGGGGGGGGATGTGAAGGAGGGTATGAATGAAAGTTCTATTATCTGTGATTCTTTCTTTTTTTGCTGTTTCGTTTGTGTCTTTCTTTTCTTTCTCGAATCTCCAGTATGGGGGGTGAATGAATGAATGAATGATGATTATGGATGGTTATTGACACTATAACAGACAAATAGATAGCCAGCAACGAGCCAGGAGGGGAAACACATCTCCGAACCTCTCCCCCAACCCCAAAAAGAAAAGAAAAGAAAAATTACTCAAACTCAACATACACCAACGGAGTCGTATATCCCGCAATATCACCATGTTCAGCCTCATCATTCTTCGTATACGTGATGTACATTTCATTCTTGGTCGAATTCGGAGACACGAGAGCAGGATGAGCTTGGATGGAATATGCACCCAAAGCATGATTTCCAATCGGACCTAAATTTGAAAAAAAAAGAACATCCATCAAAAGTCAGCAATCACTCTCTCTCTTCATCTCGACTCCGTCTGTTGGGAAAAAAGGGGAGAAGGATATATTCTCACCTTTATAAAACTGCACAGCCTGCGTCCAAGGACCCTGAGGTTCGGGCGCCGTACAAATATAAGTTTCAGCGCCCGGGAAAATATCCCCTCCAATCCAGACAAACGAATTCCAATGGTGACTGAAATAATACGTGCCTTGACCACCAGCATTCGCGTGAGGGATTTCGATTCCCTCCGAGGAGCCCAGACGAGGCATTGATCTCGTCCATTGTCCATGTACCCAATACTCGTAGGCGTCGCGGTTCTCGACGTGGCTGGGAGGGACGCGGGCGAGAGAGGTTTTGTGGTCCCATTGGCCCCAGAGATAGATGTAGTTGTTGTGCAGGAGAGTGCCGTAGGCGCCGTAGGCGATTTCGCCTTGTTTCCAAAAGTGTTCGTGCACGACGGTGGTTTTGGGGAGGGAGTCGCGGCTGTGGAGACGGGAAGGGCGATGTTCGGTTTTGTAGAGGATGGTGGCGGGGTTTTCTGTTTCGACGCCCAAGTTGCTGTTGATGTGGCATTGTGGGACCCATGTGTATGCGGTGATGTTGCCGTCGCTGGTCTCGGAGGTGACGAGAGGAGGTTGGTTTGGCCAGAGAGCGATTCTGGTGCCATCGTCACGGTTTCCGGCTGGGGATGCACAGAGATGGCGACCGGGAGATGGGAAGAAGCTCTCGCTGTGGCTGTTTTTGCCATACTGTCTGAGGACCACCGACTTCATGCGGTTGGACTGTGCCACAGGCTCGAGTTTGGGCCCCCCATTGACGTCGTAGTCCGACCAAGAAGCGGTACTGGTGATGATGGGAAGCATGTTGACACTCCCGTTGTGGTTGCAGAGTTGTGTGTCACGGTACGTCCATAGTACACGATCACCGAAACGGACAGACCCTCCACTGTCGCGATTCAAGCTGGGGTCGCCGACCAGCCCGAGGATCTCAGGCTCACGCTTCACTTTCGGGATGATGGGTCCTGACCCGGGACTCGCACGCATTGGCTGATCTGAGCCCTGAGCTGGTGGTGGATCTTGTGCAGGCTCGTTGGAAGGGTTAGTCCTGTATGGCTGCTGATCGACCGGCTTGTTCTGCGCCTCTGCAACATTGTGAGGACCGGCGTGGTGAATTGCTAGATGGACTAGTCAGAGCTGCCACACGTGAAATGATGATGGTGAGTGAACATCGGCATACCTGCGCGACCTTGGTCGATGGCGCCCGCAAGCTTCTGCTTCCACTTGTCCATTGTGAGACACGAGCAGCTGACAACAATCGATTTCCAAGTGACGGTATATCTCAAGGCCGTAGTGGAAGACACGAGGTCGATATATGATATTGATCGTCAATGTGCAATGCTATTGTATGGTCAGTGGCGTGCAACGCGATATATGTATAAGGTATATTACTTGAATGTGGCTTGCATCCATATCTACGTCAGCGGGGTGTTGATTTTTGCATGCATTAGCAGTATCTTGGTCCTACACTACAGTAGTTCTACTCTAGCCTCGCTTCCTCCAAGCCGCAGAGCTCACCCAGCTTCCCAGCCTCAATTCTTGGTGGTCAAACTCTCGTATAGATCTGATTTCTGGATTTATTCTCATTGTGGCCAATCAATGCAAAAAGTGGCCTCCCGTTTCCACGAGGAAATACCATCATAGTAATAGATGGGATAAAGAGAACACTTCTCACTGAAACAGTGCCTGGTTTTGCAGCCGCCGAAGCCCTCACAGCATCGAGGGCAGGACAGTCGGCTCGAGGACTTGCTAATAGGATAGAAATGTGATCGTAGTCAAGTGGCACAACGAATGACGATCTGGAACCGCATTGTTGCTGCTTCTTGACGCGTGAATACTCTTCTCAGATCCTCGATTTTGCGGAAAATTGACCAAATGGAGCTATTCTCTTCATGGATGGTTCGGCGCGGTGGCTCGATAGGCATGAGTATGGGAAATGCTCCAAGGAATACAGCGTTTGCAGATGCATTGGCTGTAAAGACTCCCAGGATAGAGATAATCAAGCACCGCATACGTGTTATTCCCATTGTCTGCCAGCCTCGGAAGGTCCGACATGGTCGTCTTCAGTGGCTGATGCTTCTTCCAGCAATGGAACGTAAACCCAGAAAACAAATGCTCGCCCGGTCTTCCGGAACTAAAGGACCACCACTGCAAAGCCGCCGGCGTGCGTCGATGTCTCGACTTGCGTGAAATTTGCTTTCTGCAGCTGAGTGAACCATTGGTATCTGGTTCAAAGAGAATCCGCAGGTGCTGGAGATTATCTGGCAAGCTCGCCTGCACTGCCTCAATGACGATTGGCAGTGAAATCATATCTCGGTGGTTGAAGATGCTGAGGTCTACCAGTGAAGCAGGAAGCGTGATCTTCGCATCGAGCTCGTCACTCAGCCAGTAATATTTTCCAAGCAACAACTCTTCGTCGATATGCAAAGTTTCCAGACGGCTGAATGTTCCCAGGTCCAGGGCACATGACCGATCTTTTCGGGAAACGAGATACTCTTGAGTCTTCGATTCGAGGACTAATTTGGTCAAGCTCGATTCATGTAGTCGGAGGGTAGCATGGAGAGTAGAGACGTCAATGGGTCCGCCTGTTTCAACTCCAGCAAACTCAACACGTAGCCGGTCAAGGCTCTTGCATGACGCGATTACCCGTGAAAGAGCATTAGCATCCAAGTGGACCATTTGCATATCCAGGTCCGAGACATTGGATTTCCCTCGTGTGCACAGCCAGCCCTCATCCCCACTGACATGGCTTTGCAAGGACATCTCGCTAGTCAATTTCTGTAGAGTCGGAAGCTGCATCAGCGCCGAGAAGCTAGTATGTGTAATGCAGCCCATACGAGCATCGGCTAGTGTACTGTATAGAAACTCGGAGCAATCTCGAGGGCTTCGAAGCTGGAAGAGCATACGAGAAATTTTGCCAAGCATTGGACAGTGAACACATGGGGTCAAGCCCGGATCAAGTTCACATATGGAAAGTTTTCGGATTTTGGTCGACAGGGCCAAGAGCATGACAGCCTCCCAGGCTCTACAGCCTTTGCGCCGATTGAACGCTTTTCTTGCCTCGTGCGATAGTTGGTTCGTCCCAAGAGCCTCATCAATAGCCTTCCAGCATAGATCCAGCTCGTCTCGGGCCATCGGATTGGGAGCATCGCAGTCTGGCTCGATGTAAATCTCCTTCACCAGAGCTGCCAGGGCAGGCCTTTTGCGCAGTGTCTGAAGGAGTGGCTGGATGTTCGCGCCAAGATCTGACGTGCTGATGAAAGCATACAAGTGTGATTGGCCAACTGCCCGTAGCGCGCGAGAGGTCCGACATACGGACGTGTAGGTGCAGATTCTTCGATGGTATGCTTCACCGGGCGAAGCTGAAGCAGGCGGGCCAGCGAACCCGATGATATTGTCGAGTAATTCAGTCGGCAGAGATTCTAGTGTAATGGCCATGGGGGGCGAGGCAGTCTTAGACAAGTGCCAGCGATGATGTTCGAGGGTGGATTGTCGTAAAGTGAAGAGTCTATGTCAAACGGTGGTTCTCGGGTAACGTGGAAGGCGCGTGTCTTAGTAAGCAGAAATCTAAAAGTCTAGCAACATGAACACTGACAGTACCGAGTTCATGTAGCATTCTTCAACCAGACCACCAAGATATATCTTCGTCGTCGAAGACGCATAAAGACGGGAGGTATAGAACTCATGACCAAACATCGCCCGGAGCTCAAACATATCATGTGATAATACACACATCGCAGTCGTCGGGATGCCAGCAAGTCTGAGAAAGTCAGCAGCTTAGGGTGAAGAGTAGAGATGTATTCACACATATTTCAACTACACAAATGATGATACAGTGGCGAAGCGCCTCGAATACAGCAGCAGATGGCCATCGCTGCAGCACGTTGTACAACATGCGCCGAGAATGCTATTTGTACAAATTTATTTTGGGGGGTATCGAAGGCCGTCTATTCGTTGATCTTGGCAAGAATGCTGCGTGTGTGTTATCAGTGAGTGTTCTGGCTCATTCTTGGTATCGTCTGACTTACTCGTGGTCTCGGAAGATTGAGTACTCATCCTCTCCAACCTTGATGGGGCTGCCACCGAACTGTGTCCATCATCAGCGGATTGCCCATATCACTATCGCCGTGTGTAATTGCTCTTCTCACCTGTGGAATCAACACCCTGTCCCCAGACTTCACGCCCATTGGTAACCTCTTGCCGTCCTTGTCGAAGGCACCCGGTCCTACAGCCAACACCTTGGCCTCGTTGAGCTCCTTCACAGCTGTTTCGGGGAGGAAGATGCCCCCAGCAGTCTTCGTCTCGGCCTTGACGCGCTGCACGAGGACGCGGTCGAGGAGGGGCGTCAGAGCCTTGATGTTCTTCACGAGAGTGGCCTGAGGGAGAAGATCGCGTTAGCATTGCGGCGTGCATTGTCATCCATTCGTGCTTACCATTTCGATAATGTATTGGCGCCGAAGCAGATGAGACGGATGGGGGTAGTTTCGGGAGTGTCTGATAGGGGTGGTGGGTGAAGATGATGAAGTGAAGAAGAAGAAGCAGATGGCCGTTGTAGTCTAGAATTCTATGGAACTTTGTGAACGCCCATCCACAGTTCTACCATCCATGCCCTAGAACTACCGTTGGAGATCAATAAAGTCGTGGGACGACACATGCACCTGCAGACCTGCAACAAATAAATCGTAAACCTGGACCAGCATGTCTTCTCCCACCGACACACTGCATCCCAAATGCATTGCCACGACCGGCGACGAATTCCACCACCGGACCAGAACATCGCACTCATCTCACTTGTCGGATGAGAGCTTGGTTGCAAGAAGATCCAACATATTCCGAAAGGCTTTGTTTACTCCAGACGGCACTTCCATTGTAACGCACACGGAGGACAATTGTCTCCGGACGTTTGTGCTGCCTCCGGAACTGCTGGATGAGAGATATGAGCCACTGTCGCTGAATGCTTACGCCACTTGGCAGAGTGGCAGCAATGTTCAAAGCTACGCCGTCTACCCAGGCTTTGATTTACAGGACCCAACGACGACATTTGTGCTCACTGGCAGTGCGTCCGTGCCAGTAACTCTGCGAAATGCTCTCGACTACAATTCGGTGCAAGCAAGCTATCCCCTGATCCACCGAACCACTGAAGAGTACCAGCCGCCACGAAGTCTGGCATGGACGCGCGATGGCTTGCACTTCCTGGTTGGCAGTGACAACTTGCTTGCTGGCTTTGATTGCTCGCAGGCTGGACAAGGCCCGACCATCTTTCACAAATTGAAGGCAGGGCGAAAATCGTCGAGTGGTCTGCAAATGTTGCAACGCAAAGGCCTTGTTTCATCCCTCAGCATAAGCAATGATGGTCTTCTCGCTCTCGGCACTAATGAGCGCGAGATCGCCATGTACGACAATGATGGGCTCGGCTCCTGGGTATCTTCCTTCGAGCTTGAGGAAGGACTTGGTACCGGTATTTCAGATCTCAAATGGAGTCCGTGTGGTAAGCACTTGCTCATTGCAGAGAGGCAGAGCAATGTCATCCAGATGTACGACATTCGGAATACGCAACAGAAAGTGGGAGATTTGACGGGTCGGTATGCTGCGACGCCACAGGTCATGAACATTGATGTCGTGCCTACAGCCTCTGGTTACGAAGTGTGGGGCGGCAGTACAGATGGAACGGTGCGCATGTGGTCAAATCCTGGAGACGAGTATGGAGGTCAGATGCCCTCTGCGACACTGAAGTTGCACGGGTCTCCTGTTTCGAGCGCAATCTGGCATCCCTCCGGAGCCATACTTGCCACTGCGTCTGGCAGACGCTTTGACGATACCACGTCGACAGAACTTGACAAAGATTCAGGTCTTAGCGATCTCAAGCAAGACAGTAGTCTCAAGATATGGACCGTGTGAGGTAGTATCGAGTTGACGTGCTTTTGCGCTTCTGTGAGAATTGCTGCGTGAACCCAGTCTGAGCGTCCAAGAGATCACGAGCACCTCACGTTGAATGATTTCGTGGGATTTGCCGCCGTTCGTGGACGAGGCACTATTCCAACTGTTCGATCAGTACTCTTTACTAAGCTTTTCGTAACCACCAACTTGTGACGTCGAAGATCCTACCTACCACTAGCAGCGTGGTTCCATAACATCGCTCGGGACACGACGACCATTTGCGGCGTGACAAACGTGAGTGCTTGATCTCGGCATTATGGCGTACCATACTGATCCCTTGTAGACGAAAATATCACGACTTCAGCTGATATCCCAATGCTCACAGAAGCCTGCCATCGGATGCTCGAGTCTGCCGAGCTACTCAGATTGTGGTCCTTCTGATAGAAGGGTCTATTATACGTAAGACGTGTAGCCTGAACCAAGGCACCTACTAAGTCCGATTGCAGCGAGTCTGATGGTGAAGAGGGCAAATTGCATACCTACGGCGAAGTGGAGGCACTCCTGCTGAGCCAGATACCTATGCACCTAGTCCGCCACATGTTTCAAGGCACAATTCAAGGTTCTATCAAGCTTCAACACGATCTCTGGTTCGCGCCAGGTCGAGGTTGATATAGAGGACACCAAGACTGTCGGGCACCATCGACTGAGATGCCCGATCCCATTTATAGCTGCATCAGAGTATAAAGATGTACTAGTAGTGGTCTCATTCACTCTCTCGCTCTTCTTGTGTTGGTAGAACTACCTCCTAGCGCAGCCGCTGACTCGCACGGGCCATGAGCTTCGACATCCATCTCCACATCGTAGACCCTGTCTGTTAATGTTACACCTCGGAGGTCCGCTTTTCGGCTATACCATCATGACAATGCAATCATGCCTAGGCACAACGAGATGATTTCTCCCACGGGCGCACATGGCACTCGTCGCTCCAGACTGAAGAGTAATTGTACTTGATATCTGCCATTACTGGTCCTGTCTATTATACTAGGAGGTCCATCACCACACCTTGCCCAATCGACCTCCCACGAAACTCCCCCGCTCCCTCCATTCCATCATCCGTATCGACACCACACCATCCTCCTCCTCCTCCTCCTTGCAATCCACCACCACCACTGCCCGCAATGTCCTCCTCCACCTCCTCCCATCCACCTCCACCTTCCTCACCCTCCTACATCCTCAGCTACCCCTCCCCCAGCATCCTCCTCATCACCATCAACCGCCCGCAACAAATGAACAGCCTTCCCTCGGCCGCACACTGGGAAGCCGACGCAATTCTGACCTGGTTCGACGACTCTCCGATTTTGCGCGTGGCAGTGATTACGGGAGCGGGAGAGAAGGCGTTTTGTGCTGGGCAGGATTTGATTGAGCAGGAGGAAATTAGGAGGAGGAGGGAGACGAAGGGGGAGAATGAGGGGAATGGGAATGGGGAGGGGAGAATGTTGTTGATGCATCCTCCTTCGGGGTTTATGGGTGTGAGTCGACGGGTGGGGAAGAAACCGGTGATTGCTGCTGTGAATGGATGGGCGTTGGGAGGGGGATTTGAGATTTGTTTGGGGTGGTGAGTTTTTTCTTTTTTTTTGTTTTCTTGGTATTTATACATATATATGTATATGTATATTATTGGAAGAGGAAGAAGAAGAAGAAGAAGAAGAAGAAGAAGAAGAAGAAGAAGAAGAAGAAGAA
>NW_016017392.1:93462-109482 GCF_000320565.1 Sphaerulina musiva SO2202
AGAAGAAGAAGAAGAAGAAGAAGAAGAAGAAGAAGAAGAAGAAGAAGAAGAAGAAGAAACAAGCTAACAGCGTACTTTTCTAATGCTCAAAAACAACAGCGACATCATCCTCGCCTCCCCCAAAGCAACCTTCGGCCTCCCCGAAGCCTCTCGCGGCCTCTACGCCGCAGCAGGCGGTCTCTCGCGCCTCGTCCGGCTGGCAGGAATGACACTCGCGAGCGAAATCGCCCTCACAGGACGTAATCTCTCCGCCGCCGAAGCTCTCCACCACGGCATCATCAACCGCATCTCCCAGACCCCCGCCAGCCTCGTCCCGGAAGCGATTGCAGTCGCGGAGAAAATGTCAGAATTGTCGCCGGATGCGATTATTGTGACGAGGCATGGATTACGAGAGAGTTGGGAGCTGGCGAGTGTAGAGCGAGCGAGTCAGAGTACGGATAATCGGTATGGGAGGGCGTTGAAAGAGGGAGAGAATTTGAAGATTGGGTTGAGGGCTTTTAGAGAGAAGAAGAAACCGAAGTGGGTTGCTAGTAAGTTGTAGTTTTTCTGTCTGTCTGTAGTACTCTGTATGAGTTGCGAGTATCGACCTTATTCAAAGAATGAAAATGAAGGAAAAGAAGAATCTACTGTATAGAGAAGGGAGTGATACCGATACCTTAGTACCTTATGCATAGTATGCACACCTGCGTGCATATTTTATTTTTATCTCCATTTTGAAAAAAAAAAACAACCTACCAACCAGCAAGTCGTGTAACCTTGTCAAAGAAAAAAAATTGACAGCCCCTAGAGAACCTGTCTGCCAATTTTATGTCTGTTGTGTTACCTACCTGTATATACATAGACACATACCTTACATATATCACACCCGACAGATACATCCATCTATCCATCTATCCATCTGCAGTATATATGCTATACATACTATACATACTATAACGGTACCTGGGTAAGCTAGCTGCAATAATTAGCTCCGGCACGGATCCGGCCTTCATTCGGTACATTACCGCTAGATGTAGCCGACCGATAGTATTCAGATTCATAAGGTCAGGTCAGGTTAGGTAAGGTAGTGTAACATTCTGCTTGTCTCGCCTCGGGTCCGTTGGTCGTTTGGTCGTTTGGGTTGCCTATTTAGGGCAAGGTTGAAGTTTTTGTTTTGTAGGTATGTTTTGTTTCTTATATAGAGAGAGAGACTGAGAGAAACAGAGAGAGAGACTTGTGTCTTAG
This sequence comes from Sphaerulina musiva SO2202, assembly GCF_000320565.1. Lineage (NCBI taxonomy): Eukaryota > Fungi > Ascomycota > Dothideomycetes > Mycosphaerellales > Mycosphaerellaceae > Sphaerulina > Sphaerulina musiva. The sequence goes on from NW_016017392.1 coordinate 94,687, forward strand.
ATCTCAGGTAGTATGTATTACTAAGGAGGTAGAAGGTACCTTACCTATACTCTTCTTCTCCTTTTTTTTCCTTTCTCCTTGTCTCAGTTTCATACCGTAGGTAGCAAAGTCAAGTAGGTAGTATTTCTATTGCGTGTCCTCCCCGATTTCGGAAAACGAATACGAGAAACCTTTTATTTTTTTTTTGTTTTGGTTTGACTCTCCCTACCTCCGTAAGTACCGTAGGTAAATAGATGTCGTCAAGACTTTATTGGTTCAAAGAGAGGTTATTACCTATTCTTGACATCCGTTTCGTTCCATAAGGTGGGTATGAACTAATTATTGACTACTACGTTAGTGCCCCAGAATTTCGTGGTTGTTGCTGTTGTTGCTATTATTACGATGAGTCCGTATTCATTCGCGATGGTTGTTATACGATTGTTTCCAATCGCATGAAAGCTGACAACATGTACCTAAATAACCTACTCAAAGTAGGTTGTACCTCCTACATGTAGGCATACATGCTAGTCCTTCGAAACCTAGTTCCATTCCTAGTGCCTTACTCAAAGCAGTAATCGCATCGATGCAAGCTTTTTTTTTTTTCCTTCTCGCGCCTGACCAACGGTGCATATCACATGTGTGCAGCATTTGGCTTTGGTTGGACCGAGCATATCGTGGTTTTCCATGTCTGGGAAGGGCTGACTGAATGCATCGGCCAGACCTTTTTCCTCTTATTGCAGCCACCAAATGCAGTTAGCGTGCATGAGTATCTGGTACAGATTTGGATGGACGTCCGTCTCGGACCGGCAGTTGATGAGGAAGTGATGATACCTCGATATATCTATACCGGTCACTTCCTCCGTGAGACATGGTCCTTTCCCTTCTTCTGCTGCTGCTTCTTCTTGTTGTTGTTTTTCTTCTTCTCCTTCTTCTTCTTCTTCTTCCTCCCTCTGCCTGATCACAGCTGTATCATAACATGACAAGGGAGTTCTCTTTCAGGATCGAATGAATCATCACTATCCCCAGCAGGAATCAGCATGAGATATGGACAATGTCATCTTCCACGGAGAACGAGACGAACACACTCGGCGACAGGTCCGCTCAGCAGCGGCAGCCCACAGTCACCGCATCGGCCCCCGGAAACCAAAGACGACAGGAAAGCAATCCCATGGCCGCGCGAGCAGCAACGGCAGTAACAGCAGCAGCAGCAACAACAACAACAACAACAACAATAACAAAAAAGGCGAGACGATGAATAGGCGTCGCGCGATGACCAGGCCAGTAACGAAGCCAGGTCGGGCAACGGGCGCGAGCAAAGCGAATTCCCACAACAGCAGCAGCATCGTTGAAATGCCCCCGGCCCCTTCGATCGTTGGATACCCTCAGGGCACGCAGCACGTCTGGGGCAGGGCTGGACGCTTGGATAGCCAGGTGCACGGCATGGGCATGTTGAATCATCCACATCAGCCGCCCTCGGTGCTCACTCGACGTCGGCCGGAGGAAACGCACAACGGCAGCGAGCGGCGCGCGTTATATCGTGCACATCAGCCTACAATAATGAAGAAGAGGTCGGCGGACACGCGAAAGCTGCCCGTGTATTCCTGGACTGAATATCCACGATACACTTTGGGATCGAGCTACCCCCGGGAGGCGCTGGAGATGCTTGCCGATGCCGCCGCTTCGGCTCGGGGGATGCCGCGATCGAGTGTCCCTGCCGAGTGGGCAGGCGGTGCCATGCTCGACCTGCACCACTTCACCACCTCTGCCGACGGACGACTGTTGCTGCCGCCATTGCCACCGCTGATGCCGCCGCCGCCGCCACCGATGATGCCGCCGCCGCCGCCGCCGTTGGTTGCCGTCGAGAGGGGTGGACACGCACCGATGAAGGTGGAGACAGCGGACTTGGCGCCGCCACGCCACCACTTCAGAGCCCCGCCGTGCGCAGAATTTACATCTGATACACCCCCCAGCAAGACATCACCTGCGCCCCCGTCGATATCTCCAGGATGAAGATGCATGCACCAACATGGCCATTCATCGGGAGCACTCGCATGTTTGACTGGCTGTAGTGCCCCTGTATAATCAACAACATACATGTATCGTGTGAATAATGTAACGCACACCACCTTGCAGTGAACGACCTGCATACCTGAGCAAACGATGGACCACCACCGCGAAGGAAAATATCCATCGCTGGCCATGACCATGAGAGAGGGAGGAAGAATCGCTCAATCAGGTATGGTATGGTATGGTATGGTATACCCGAGGGCCACGAGGGTTGCGTACCTGTACAGCCTGGCAGGCAGAGCTACACAAAGCTGGGAGCGCTAGAAAGAACGATGCGTCTCATGCTACCTGCATAAATGTACGCTCCCTAGACAAATAGAAAAGGGCCCTTTCAGAACAACAACTTGAAAGAAATTGGTCAGCACGAAATGACCTCCCACTGACGAGCTGACCTCACATCTACTACTCCCATGCGCGAATCGAGTCCGACACCGACCACAACCTCTCCATGCACACGTCCATGGGTGACAAGCATTGTCGTGCTGTCGAGGCTCAGCTTACGGGAAGAGGTGACACAGCAAGGATGAGAAAACGACAAAATCAACAATCTGGCGAGGGGAGGAAGAGATGAGAGGTCTCCCAATCGTTACACATGATAGTATGCTGCCAGAAGCTAGCTCAGATTGATGAGTCGCGCAAGAGATGCTAGATGGTCATGCTGAATACGAACAAAGATCTGCTCGAAATATCTCACCGTCCAAGTGATCGCCCTCCCAGACGACGACAACACCAACATCGCCGGTGTCTTTGAAGAAGAAGAAGAAGAAGCCACACTCAAAACCGAAGGTGTAGGAGACAACGGCCGAGCAACAGTAGTAAGTAGTAGTATCCCCAATCGACGATCGAGACAATCTCCGTCCTCACCTTCTCGCCCCCCTCAACGCCAAGTCCACAACTTCCTGATAGTCCGGATCAATCCACGGAGCAATACAAGCCTTCCCCTTCGCACACAGTCTCCTCATCTCCTCCACATCCTCATCTCTCCACGCCAAACCAACAAATCCCAGCTTCTCTTCAATCCACGCTCTTTCATCCCTCATCCCTCTCCTCCTCTCCACCAACACACCGCCTCCTTTCCCCATCAACAACAACTCCCCCACATACTCCCTCCATCTCACCTCCCTCCTCAGTCCCAGATGCTCCACCACGCACGCCACACAAGCAAAACCTTGTCCTACATCCCGCGGTTGCTCCCAATCAGGTACCGTTCGTGCATGGCAATTTCTTGCGCAGGGTTCTGGGGAGAATGTGAGGATTTTGTGGCCGCAGCTGAGAATGTGGTCGAGACTGAAGGATGTGCAGGGGTCGCCGAGGTGCGCGGTGGTGTTGTACCAATGGGGGGCGAGAGTGGGGATGAGGTGGGTGGTTGAGGGGCGGTGGTGGTTGTGGGTAGTGGGAGGAAACTGGAGGGGTTGTTGAGATGGTGATGATGATGATGATGATGATGATGATGATGGTGATGGTGATAGTAAGGAAGTAGTAGATTGACCAAACCTCGGAAATACGGGAATCTTCTTCCTTGCCATTCTTCCCGCTTTGAGCTTATAACTTTTCAAATGAGAATCTGAAGTTTTTGTTGTCGTGGCAGTGCTAGTGGTAGTGCTAGTGCTAGTGGAGATTCCTACCTTGGAAATAGCCAGTCTCAAAGGCTTTGACAGTACTACCTGTAGCTGTTGTGATTGTCCCGAATCGGAGTCCGAGTCTGTCATTATATATACAGTACTTAAGGCCGGGAAGGGAAGGGAGTGGGGGAGAAGCAGGATGTTGATCAGTAAGGTAAGTACAGTCAGTAAGGTAAGGTAAGGTCAAGTAGTCTCGAACCCCTCTGGACCTCTCCTTCACGCGGGAGACTTTTTTCTCGATTAATTGATTGAGTGATTGTCTTGGTGTTAAGAGGTCTAGATGTAAAGGGACCTGGTATCTTGAATGTAGTTGGTTGAGGTGGTTGAGGTGGTTGGTTTGCTGTTGGGAATCAGGCGTGCGTGCGTGCGTGCGTGCGTGCGTGTGTGTGTATGCGTGTGTGTGTGTGTGTGTGTGTGTGTGTGTGTGATAACTTGAAGGGTAAGGTAAGGTAAGGTAAGGTATTTGGAGATCCAGCTCACTTTGAGATTTTGATTTTGATTTTGACTTGAATTGATGACAGGTACTTTACGAGAGATGGATGTTGAGGTTCCTTACTCTCTCTCTCTCTCTCAAAAGAAAGTAGGAAATATGTCGTTCTGCGTTTGAAGGGGTTAGTTGCTCTGAGGGACTTGATTTTTTTTTTGGTTTTCGAAAGGAGAGAGAAGGGAGGGAGGTCAGGTTAGGTAGGTCAAGACTCTGGGATTCTCTGGCTTTAGGTCTTTGTTGCTCGTTGGTCTTATGAATTGATCAGATGGTCGAGTACTAGGTAGTCTTTGTCTGGCTGTTTGTTCTTTGAATAACACTGCTAGCTGCTTTGTCTGTCTTGGGGGAGGTGAGACATTTCCATTTTCTAAGGGAGTTTGGGATAAAGGAATAAGGATGATTAATATATGGCAGGTAAGTGAAGAGGGTACATTTGTGTTTGTTATATACAATGCGATTATGGATATGTTATAGTAGTGGTGAATACATTCTAGAAAGACAACGTTATAGTATAGTGGATGTAGGCAGACTAGTGCCCTCCTTTGGCAATATGGTCGACATGCGTGAATAGGTATAGTCTTCGGATGTTCATATACTGACTGTATCGGGAAGGGTTCGATTACTTTCTCTAACTTCAAGGTTTAAGAGGTAGTAAGAGCTGACGAAAGTGAGGTAGACTCGATTCTCGGTTAATCTGATCACGTGCGCCGGCTTCTCGATGATTCCTCCGATGCCGCCACCCATCGCCTCGGCATTAGATGTACCTCCTGGTCGATAGACAGTCCATAGTAGTGACGCCTTCACGTGCACCTCACATATACATACAGCTGCTGACAACCACGCCTCCGCCACTCAACCCTTTCTCCTTTGTCCTGTGACCTCGCAGATATGTTGTAGACCGCAGCCTCCCCTTCCGAAACGATACACTCCATCACGCTCTGAACACTCTCATCAACATGGCCAGCCGATCTCGCACTCTCCCACTCGTCCCGCTGCCTTACTCCGTCGTCCTGCTCCCCGGAGTGACTACACGCCTCCCTCTCGCGAACCGAGCCGATGTTGCCGCCATCCTCGCCCATCTCTACAGCAAGGCCGCCACTCCCCGCCCCGAAGCCAGTAGTGTCACGGTCGGGTGTGTTCCACTCAATAGCCCATATCTCACGTCCGATGGGGAGCAGTTCATCGACGAGAAAGATGTGAAGAAGCAGGCGAATGAGTTGGACCCCGCCCATGCTAGGACAAAGCATCTGTTCCAGTATGGCACCTTGGCGAGAGTCACTGGCGTGCAGGGTCGACGAGCGGGAGAGTTGACCTTGGTGCTGGAGGGCATTAGTCGATTCAAGATCGACCACATCACGAACGAGAGACCCTACTTTGAAGCCCATGTCACTCTATGTCAAGAGCAAAAGGTGGCCGATGATGATGAAAAGGTGCACGACATGTTCGCCAATCTCAAACAGTTGAGCCGAGAGTTCATCGCTCTGATTCGATTGTCTGCTCTCTTGCCACGGGGGCCACAGATGAACCTGTCCCCGATACTGGCACGCCGGCTCGAGCTATATATCGTGCGGAAGGATGTCCAGGAAGCGGGTGTGTTGGCGGATTTCATGACCAACATCATCGACTGCAGCCAAGAGGACAAGCTCCGCATCTTGTCAGCTACGGGCGTGGAGGAGAGACTGGAGAGGATAACGGAAATACTGCAGCGACACATCACCACCATACAAGGCAACAGTCGCATCCTTTCTGTGACAACTTCGCCGAACCCCAATCAGACCGCCGTCATCGACCTCGACACACTCACGAAGCTGAGGCAGGATCCTCGATTCCAGCGCAAGGGTGCCGGCCAGATACCTCCGATCGGTATGGGTCCAGGCATGGGCGGTGGCCAAGGACAGGACGAGGAGGTCAACGAGATAGAGGAGCTGAAGAAGAAGTTGGATGCGGCGGGTCTGAGTCCGGAAGCACAAAAGGTGGCAGATCGGGAGCTGAAGCGATTGGCGAAGATGAACCCTGCGCAAGCAGAACACCAAGTGTGCAGGAATTACCTCGAGAACTTGGCCGAGATCCCGTGGACGAAGATGACCGAGGATAATCTGGACACGGGCACATTGCAAAAAGCCAAGAAACAGCTGGATGACGACCATTATGGATTAGAAAAGGTCAAAAAGCGGCTGACCGAGTACTTGGCGGTACTGAAGCTCAAGCAAGCAGTCAACCAAGACTTGGAGAACCAGATTGAGCAAATTGCAAAGACCGCTCAACCGGCGCAAGAGCCTGCGCAAGAAGAAGCGGCCATCAACGGGGAAGAAGATGTGGCGCCGTCAACACAGCTTGTGAAGAAGGATGCAGCAGAGAAGAAGGAACCAAGTGATCGGGAGATCAGTCTGCTGAAGCACAAGAAAATGGTCGACAAGTCGCCTATTCTGCTTCTTGTGGGTCCCCCAGGAGTGGGCAAGACGTCGCTGGCCAAGTCTGTCGCCACAGCTCTGGGTCGCCAGTTTCATCGCATTTCACTTGGTGGTGTCAGGGATGAAGCGGAGATCCGTGGCCACAGGAGGACGTACGTGGCAGCTATGCCTGGCCTCATCGTGAATGGCCTCAAGAAGGTTGGTGTGGCGAATCCCGTTTTTCTGCTGGATGAGATCGACAAGGTTGGCTCTGCCTCCAACCACGGCGATCCATCAGCAGCGATGTTGGAAGTGCTTGACCCGGAGCAGAACTCGACTTTCGTCGACCACTACGTCAACATTCCTATCGACCTCAGCAAGGTCCTATTCATCGCAACGGCCAACTCACTGGACACCATCCCAGCACCGCTTCTTGACCGCATGGAGACGATTCAACTATCTGGCTACACGACACTGGAGAAGCGTCACATTGCCCACCGACATCTTATTCCGAAGCAAATCACCACGAATGGTCTGAGGGCAGACAATGTCCTCATGCGCGACGAAGTGGTCGACAAGATCATCACATCATACACTCGCGAAGCCGGTGTTCGGAATCTGGAGCGAGAGATTGGCAGTGTATGTCGCTCCAAAGCAGTCCAGTTCGCAGAAGCGCGAGATACAAACACACTACCCGCCTATACACCCGTCGTCACCGTCGATGACCTCGAAGATATGCTCGGTATCGAACGATTCGAAGAAGAAATCGCGGCGCGCTCATCCCAACCAGGAGTAGTCACTGGCCTCGTAGCCTACAGTACCGGCTCGCAAGGCAGCATCCTCTTCATCGAAATCGCCGATATGCCAGGCTCCGGTCGCGTCCAGCTCACAGGCAAACTGGGTGACGTCTTGAAGGAATCCGTCGAAGTCGCTCTCTCCTGGGTCAAATCCCACGCCTACGAACTCGCTCTCACCGACAACCCTAGCGAAGACATCATGAAAGCGCGCAGCATCCACGTCCACTGTCCCTCGGGCGCCATACCCAAGGACGGGCCCTCGGCAGGTCTCGCCCACACCATCGCTCTCATCTCCCTCTTCAGCAACAAACCCGTCCCTCCCACCATCGCCATGACAGGCGAAGTGGCGCTCCGCGGCAAAGTCATGCCGGTCGGAGGCATCAAAGAGAAGTTGATTGGAGCATTACGTGCGGGTGTGAAGAAAGTGCTCCTTCCACAACAGAATCGCAAAGATGTGAAGGATTTGCCCCGGGAGGTATTGGATGGGTTGGAGATTTTGTTGGTGGGACACATCTGGGAGGCATTGCCGTTGATTTGGCCCGAGAGTGAATGGCCTGGTCAGAGGGGTTGGAGTGGAGTCGAGTCGAGATTGTGATGCTGATGATGCTGATGATGATGACAATGATGCGTTTGCGTTTTGCGTTTTTTTGTTTGGTTTGAGGGACGAGTTTTGTATAAAACTTTTTTATATATTGTTCTGTACGAGGATGAATTGAATCGGACCTGAAAATGTGGATGAATGAATGATGCAAGGAAACATGACTCAATTATCGTGTTTTTTTTTTCATCGTACTAACTACATGTATGTTTGTCAGGATCCGTTTCACGATACCTTTCCTTTACAGCTACACGTACATTGGTTCTTTTTTCTTTTTCCTTTTTCCTCTTTCCCTTTTCCCTTGTCATCTACATACATACATACATGTAAGCATCACCAAGGTAGCCTGCCGTCGTATCTCTCAGACATAGCCACCTCGACCTTACTTCTACATCTCTCGGTTGTACGTACGTACGTATATACCTAGACAGCAGCCAGCCAGCCTTGTTTGATACCTTACCTGAACAAGTCATAATTCGGGATTTCGGAGTTTGGAGGGAGGTAATACCTACATACCTCCTAGTAGAATGCAACTAAAAGTCTAGATGCGTCTGAGGTGAGGTGAGGTGACCTGACATGTCGTATGATAACAACAGCTTCGATGTTCTTGATGCGCGCGCTAGTTTGCTTTAGCGTCGGCTTCCGTACATCCGGCCAGTAGTGACTAAGGTAGCTTAGCTCTACCTCGTACTAGCAAGATGATTTGCAGACTGTTCCTGTTTGTGAACGCTACCAACTACTCTGCCCTGCATCCGTTGTCAATAATACCCTACTGTATCAAAAGCTATGCTGATTAGGTATAGTATACGGGTAGGCATAAAATAGCATGTGTTCCGGGAAGTTTAAAGGTGCAATGGAAAATGGAAAATGTGGGTCATCCTCCACACGTTCCCCGCACTTTCGGCCTTATGCAGGGTTGAAGGATGAATGATTAGCATTCACTCTCTCTAGTGGGGGATTGCGGGCAATTGAACAGATGCGACAGGAAGATCGTTGCAGTGCTGTTTCCCAAGGAACGATTGACTTTGACAACCTGATCGGCGGGGTCGTCCAGTCCTGGGCAGATGAGGGTGCGAAAGAAAGAGGGCGTAGCTGAAAAGATTGATGGCTAGATCGTGTCTCGGTCGACAGGACACGGTGAATTGGTGACTGTACAGGTCTAGACACACGCCCGCCAAGAAGATGGAGAGGGAGGGCGCTGATGCTAATGCAGTCTGCGTTGGGGTCACGACGCGGACGAACAATCAAAGCCAAGACGTCTCACGGGTGTACAGCATCGCCCAGCTCGTGTCCATCCCGGTGAGTGGGTCCCAATGATGGCATATGTGTCGTATTTTCAGCCCCGACTCGGTGTGAAACCCGGCTTCCATTTCGTACGTGTTCCCATCATGGACACAAAATGCTGCAGATGGAGGCAGTAGGTCGTCCCAAGTTGGTACGTGCCGTGACAGTCTGGCGACTTGTCTTGCCATCAAGGTGCTCACCGTGATGTCCCAGCTGCTCATATAAGTAGGCATGAGGCAACTGTCGCCAAAGCTGTCCACATTCTCCCCTATTGCTCCACTTCAGCGGCACGAGGCGTGAGATGACCACTGTGCTCAGCAGAAGCTGATGCAACACGCCTCGCACTGGAACGCAGTCGAGAATTGTGGCTGCGCGAGCCAATTCATCCTTCTACACAGTGACACCAGTCTGAAAAGAAGCCTGAAGTGTCGTGAGTCTGGGAGGTGCTTGCAGCAACGTGATACCGGTCAAGGCACCCACAGAGATGCCAGTCTCACCATCATCTGGTAGACGTGGCAGAGCTGCGACGTTCTCAAACGCCAAGAAGCTTCCGCAGCGCCGTGGACTCGATTGGCCAGGTCCAGCGGATGATCAAAGATATGCCAGGCCCATCCGGAAGCTTCGAGGCGGCTAGGACCAAACCGGAACCGCCACATCCAGGAGCTATCAAAGCTACCCTGGTCGATCACGTCGAGCGCCGGCTACCCGTCGAATCTCAGCCATGACCTCCCAGGTATGCTGGCGTAGTGAGTGGTGCTGAAGGCATTAGGGGGCATATACCATCTGTCCGAAGACGATCCTGCGACTCTTGCCCCTCCTTCCGGGCATTGACAGTCCAGAGAAGGAGGGGTCACGCCATGGCACACCCGTTTCGTAATGCTCAGCGAGATACAAGAAGACCTTGCTGCGCACTCGATCGAGCATCAACATCATCATCTCTTCTCCATCACAACACATTATTGAGCTTCTCAGTCACGCAGAGCACCCCCCACATCCCGCGCCTCCCATCATCCCCCAGTCGGATATACCACACTCCACAGCAATGGCAGCACCAATTCCCGAGACACAATGGGCGCAGGTCGTCGAGAAGACCGGTGGGCCAGTGGTGTACAAGCAGATTCCCGTGCAGAAGCCCGGCCCCGATGAGATTCTCATCAACATCAAATACTCGGGCGTGTGCCACACCGACCTGCACGCTGTGAATGGTGACTGGCCACTTCCCACCAAGCTTCCCCTCGTCGGTGGACACGAGGGTGCTGGTGTCGTGGTCGCCATGGGAAGCCTCGTGAATGATTGGCAGCTGTAAGAGCATTGCACATACACCCACACATACAAGCTGTCGGGGGCTCGGAGTAAGCTGACAGTCGATAGTGGTGACTACGCAGGCGTCAAGTGGATCAATGGCTCTTGCCTGTCGTGTGACTTCTGCCAGACCTCAGACGAGCCCTTGTGCGCGAAAGCTCTTCTCTCTGGATATACGGTCGATGGCTCGTTCCAGCAATACGCCATCGCCAAGGCAGCACACGCAGCCCGCATTCCCAAGGACTGTGCACTCGATGCCATTGCCCCTGTGCTCTGTGCCGGAATTACTGTGTACAAGGGTCTGAAGGAGTCTGGGGCCAGGCCCGGTCAGACGGTCGCGATTGTCGGTGCGGGTGGTGGTCTCGGCTCGCTTGCCCAGCAGTACGCCCGCGCGATGGGTCTCAAGGTCATTGCCATTGACAGTGGCGAAGAGAAGAAGAAGAGTGAGTGGTCCACCATGTCGGTTCTGTGACGGCTGATGGAGGACGAGATGCTGACTCGTTCGTTGTAGTGTGCTTGGAGCAGCTCGGCTCATACGCCTTTGTTGACTTTGCCACGAGCCAAAACCTGGTCAAGGACGTCCAGGCTGCCACCGAGGATGGGCTGGGTCCGCACGCTGTGATTCTTGTGGCTGTCAATGAGAAGCCATTCCAGCAAGCGGCCGAAGTAAGTTCACCACACCCCTATCCACCCACCGACCATTCATGCACACAACTTACTTACACGTCTGCAGTACGTTCGTCCTCGCGGAACTGTCATCTGCATCGGTCTGCCGGCGGGGGCATATCTGCGCGCACCCGTGTTCGAGTCTGTCATCAAGATGATTACGATCCGCGGCTCCTATGTCGGTAACCGCAAGGACAGCTCGGAAGCCATCGAGTTCTTCCGCCGCGGTGTCATCAAGGCTCCTTTCAAGACGGTTGGTCTGTCGGAGCTCCAGAGCGTGTACGACATGATGCACAAGGGACAAATCGCTGGTCGATACGTCGTGGACACGTCGAAGTAGCAATGGAGATGTCCCATCCCATTCAAGACCTGTACATATGTAGTTTGCAGTATGGAAATTTTGTCGAATCCCTTCGTTTGACTCTGTGGTCGTGTGCTCACTATCCTGTCGCCATCCGTGGTGAGTGAAAGATGAAGAGGGGCGTGAGGCGGGAGTGATGAAGAAAGAAAGAAAGATGAAGCAACAACCTGGTGCTTGACGAGCGGGAGGGCGGTAGACGCGCGCGATACTGGATCGGGAAATGGCGGCCCATCCCTTGTCCGAGATCGGTCAGCGGGCCGAAGCCGGAAGCAAGTACTGTACCAGTACCTCCTACAGTAGGAGGTATGTCGCACGACTCCCTTTCGATGAAACACTCGCGCGCCTACTGTTCGCACTTCAGCAGAACGTCCACGTCAAGCAGAGATACGAATGGATGTTTGGACGAGTGCGTGAAACGAGGCCAGTTTGCACATAATTGACCAGTTGCGTCGGACAGGACTCATTCATCATCATCATCATGAGTAGGTAGGCGTGCTTCAGACTGTTTGGTCCTGAAGCCTCCATACCTACTCAGTACTGCTGGACTGGACAGTACCTCCTGGAGGTGGAGCCGTGGAGGTAGGTACCGTACCTCAGTCTGGTCTCTGGTGCACCGTTTGCTGCAGGTGCCGTGGCGCGGGAGCACCATTCACCAGAAATGAGGATGAGTGATGAGTGTGATGAAGAGTGTGGTGCAGGATGGCGGAAGCGGATATTGTAAAGAGCACATCCGGCAGCCAAGCAGCCCATCCTCCTGCAGTGCTACCAACCTACCAACAACTGGTGAGAGAGCGGTTGACGTGTGTGCGACATGTCATGTCTTGTCTTGCGCGGGCCACTGACAATGGGCGACGACATTGCTCTTCCAGCTGACTACATGTACTACACTCCCTCCCAGTCCTCACTTCTACCTGACTTGTTATCTACCTTGTAGGTACATACTCTACCTACTTTACCTGCCCGGGTTTGTTCCCTCCTCACGCTCCTTCCCTCCCAAAATGCCACAGTGCCTCTGGTAGCACTTGCCGACTTCCATATCGCGCTTTCCATTCAAGACATCCACCCACACACCCACCCACACACTCATTTTCAGCCCTCTTTTCCACACTCTCACCTACTCACCAACAACACCACTTGTTCATTCGTTTCACTCGCCATACCATAACCCGACCAGACCATACCATACCAGATTGCCCACAGCCGAGCCACTCGCCGCTTCTTTTCGATCCACCAGACGGCCTCAGCCATGTTCTTCCTCTTCTTCTTCACTTTCGTGCTCGCCACTCTGGCAGTGGCCCTCCCTTCACCTCTTCACAAGCGCTCTTTCAAGGCTCCAGTCCGTGGTCGCTCCAGCCAAGGCCCTCTGGACGACATCCTTCGCGTTCACCAAAAGTATCAATGGGCCTATGCTGTCGGCGCAGCGCCCGTGATCACGACTACCACCCGCCTCGCCCCAGCACCCTTCCCCACCTCGATCGTTCCTTCCACCACTTCAGCCACCATCGGCACCTTGACCACAGTCTCTGTCCCGAGCAGTCCCGCTCCCGCTCCACCTCCCTATCCAAATTCCACTTCTACAGACGGCAACGAGGACGGCGAGGTGCTAGCCACTCCGGAGGCCAATGAGATTGAATATCTGTCCCCCGTTACTATTGGGGGCCAGTCGTTCAATCTCAACTTCGACACTGGATCATCGGATTTGTGGATGTTCTCCAGCTTGCTACCTGCCTCCCTTATCGGCAACCACTCTGCATACAACCCTTCCTTGAGTCAGACGTATACTGAACTCGAGAATGCCACTTGGTCCATCTCGTACGGAGACGGAAGTGGGGCATCGGGGACGGTGGGCTTCGACACGGTTGATGTCGGTGGTACTACTGTCGATAGGCAGTGCATTGAGCTCGCCACCCGCATCTCGACTGCATTTACCCGGGATCCTGCCAGCGACGGTCTGTTGGGACTGGGTTTCAGCAGCATCAATCGGGTCAGTTCACACGCTGCCGTGAATTTCTTCGGCCATAGAGACCCCAACTAACACTTGCCAGGTCTACCCTACTCCACAGAAGACGTTCTTCGAGAACGTGATGAATGACCTTTCAGAACCACTGTTCACCGCCAATCTAATGGATGACTCTGGCGCTGGCACGTACGAGTTTGGCGTCATTGACGAGAGCAAGTACAAGGGAGACATCCACTACGTAGACGTCGATAACTCCCAGGGGTTTTGGGAATTTCCCGTGTCGGGTATACGAATCGGCGCCAATGATACCCTGACATGCAACGGCAAGTGCAAGTCAGCCATAGCCGACACTGGAACTTCTCTGCTCTACCTGGACAGCGATGTGGTGTCCACGTACTACGCGAAAGTGGCTGGAAGCCAGATGTGGGACCTGAGCACTTACATTTACCCGTGCGATTCGACTCTGCCAGATCTATCTCTGGATTTCGGCGGTCACTACATCACTATCAAGGGTGAGAAAATGACCTATCTGGCTTTCACTGGTGCAGTCAACGATGGTCCTGCAGGGCAGTGTATGGGTGGTTTGCAAGCAGGACCGAGCGGCCTGCAGATTGTGGGCGATGTCTTTCTCAAGCAGGTATTTGCTGTTTTTGATGGAGGAAACATGCGTTTCGGCGTGGCTGAACAGGAGTAACGCGCCTCGCAGAAGCGGACCCAGACGCTTCGCATACAGATACAGAAGCATGATGAGACAGAAACATGACGAGACAGACGTAACATTCTAGTGCAGATTAAAAGTTTGAGCGAAATGACAATGAAATGAAATGGTGACACTTTTGTTGCTACAACCCCCTTGTTCACGAAGATTTCCGATTGAATGGTGACTTTGGCGAATAAGTGCTAATAGACTGTTGACTGCGCTCCAGGATAGTCTCAACTTGGGACGCCAGCCCGCCCATTCATTGCGGTTTGCGATTTGCTCATCTCACATTACACGACTCCAGCTGATCCGCAAGCAGTTTTCATGTTCTTGCACAACTCCATATCAACTCCCCCGCTAAAACAAACATGCCTTGCACACATCCATCCATTCATTCCTTCCTTTCTTCCAGCCCATATTCTCACACTAGACGGAGAATCAATCAGCCTCCATCTCCATCATCCCACAAACCCCAACCAAACAACTCCCCCCTCCAAGAAATGAATAAGAAGATAAACTAAGAAAAAGATAAATTAAGAAAAAGAAAGAAAAGAAAAAAAAAAAAAAAAAAAAAAAAAAAAAAAAC
>NW_016017392.1:109810-215745 GCF_000320565.1 Sphaerulina musiva SO2202
AAAAAAAAAAAAAAAAAAAAAAAAAAAAAAAAAAAAAAAAAAAAAAAAAAAAAAAAAACTAACCATTCAAATAATCCGCAGCCATCAACAACTCCAAACACAATTCCGGAGGAATTTCCATATCCGGCACACCCCCATCTTTCCCACCACCACCACTCTGTTGATGTTTTTCATTGTAATATAAATACTCGCAAACTTTTTCCAGGACGAGAGAACTTTACACCCCCCAGTCATCAGTATTTATTATTTATTATTTATTATTCGATAATCAGGTAGGTAGGGACGACAGGGATGATTTGGGGGGATTGTTATTTTATTTTTTTCTTTTTACATACTTGATATTATCAAATCTGCAAATTCCTTCTTTAGATTCACGAAAGCCGTTGGCGGGATCGAGCATGCGTTTGATAGCGCCGCTGATGTTTGCGGCGGAGCGGCGGATGATGAAGGTGAAATTGTCGCTGGATATGAGGGTGATGTATTCGGAGAGGTGGTCGGTTGTGCTTGTGGGGGCTGAGGCTGAGGCCATTTTTGTGCGGGGGGAGTTGGGGTTGGTGTGAGTGGATGAAGTGGATGAATTGGATGTTTGGGTTGATATGGACGGAGGGTGATGGGGTGTGGTAGGTTAGGTAGTGCAGGGCAGGGCAGGTGCTTGTAGACTACTGTAGGTGGGTTTTGGAGTTTCATGACTTTTTTGGTGGAGAGTTGATGATTCTTTCTATAACGGGCACTTCACCTGGACTCTCTTCACATTCTTATAGGAGGTTACTTTTCTTCACTCGCTTCTGATCTAGTTGTTGCTCTTTGCTACAACCTGTAGGATTGTATAGGGATTTTTCTACGCGGCTTTGACTTCATCCAATTACCATGGAGCACTATACTATCTCACTCGGGAGTGATGAATACTCGTTGCTCACCCGTAGCACAGACCCTCAAACCACAAGCACTAGACTAGCGGCGGGAAGCTGAATTCAAATCGACGACGCTGCCGCTCGCTCCCTTTCCATCATGGACACCATCATACTCGACCGGAAGGACGATTTGAGCGCTGCTGGCAGCCGTGATGCTGGATATGGGAAGTCTGGCCCACCAAGGCCGCCACCTCGCCTTACCGAAGAGATACGTGGCACTCTTCATCTTCGTGGCGACGTATCTGGGCCTTTTCCACCTGGCACCCGCAATGCAGCATCTTTACCAGCCACTTCCCACTGGAGAACTGTTATCCCCCATTCATGATGCAGCTCGTCATACGCGACCAACTTCTGGGCAAACACCACTCACCATCAATCTCGTAGTCGCGAGCGTGGCATCGGATGACGTGTCGTGGACAGAAGAGCTGCACAATTCGATTGCGAATCTCCAAATCTTTCGTTATGTCAGTGATGATCCTGTCGCCGAATATCATCCCTCCATCGCAAAGGGTCGCGAAGCGTTGATGTACTTTACCTATCTATACGACCACTATGAATCTCTGGCGGACGTCAATATCTTCGTCCATGCCGAGGAGCATCCCTGGCACTTGGATGGTGCCATGCAACAATCGATGCGGTTTGCCCTGTCGCAACTCGATCTGGAACAGGTCATGCAGCTCCACTACTTCAACCTCTACACCAGTCTGAAAGGAGGCCGCCCGGAAGGCTACAACACCACCAAGACCACAGATGAAACCGACGTGGCCGAAGAGCCTTTCATTGCAGAGGCGATGCGTGCCAATTTCGGAGAAGATATTACAGTGCCAGAAATGCTCATCGGACCCTGCTGCTCACAATTCGCAGTTAGCAAAGAAGCCATCAGGAGCCGTCCACGCAGCCAATACAGACACAGCATGCAGTGGCTGACCGAGACCGACTGGCCAGACCAGTTGACCGGGCGTATATGGGAGCACTTGTGGCCCTGGCTCTTCCTGCACGACCAAGCCGTAGATCGCAAGACGGAGTGGCGAACTCTGTGTCGCATGTACAGAGTCTGTTTCTCTGACAGCGACGATCTTCAGCAGTATCAGGCAGTTTGGGACGAGAGAGTGAAGCTTTTGGAGAAGATTGGCTTCGGAAGAGAGCTTCTGAGGCCATGGAACGTACGAAAGGCACGCATGCGACTGAACGATCTTTTACAACTGGGTAGACAGCTGCTGTTGGGAGCATTGGAACGTGGCCAAGATCCTGAACAACGAATAGTAGCAGGTTTGGATTTGACTGCCCCGTGATGAAGGGATATTCTGGTCCTACAACCGACAGAGAAGCCCGTTGGACTGCTTCAACTACCCGCCTCGAATGGCGAGCAACAGCTTGCTGTACCGGACAACAAGCATTGGTGTCACAGCTCAAGTGCCTTGCTGGACTATCTGCTGTTCCTTCACGGAACGCTGACCCTCAAGCTTACAGCTGCCAATGCATACACCAGCATGCGCAGTGCTCCTCGCAGATCTGGCCTACGTGAGATGCTTCAAGGCGAGCATTCCCGCTAACACTGGTCCTGGCACCTAAATCTCGGCCATGTCAGGCTGTTGTAATGGTCATCGCGGATCCAGGGGCCAACAGTGACACCGCAATGCGAGAGGCTCTCTGATTGCCGCCCATCATTTTGGTCGTGTTATCCACCGTGCTGAGCGCCTAGATACAACCATCTCCAAACTCAATAACGACAGGGGACGCCCCAAGACCTGCAACTCAAGGGGTATATGCTGCTACTGCTGGCATTGAAGGTGGAGACTTTGCTCATACTGTCTCATATGGATGAAATAATTGCTACAGACAGTTGATATCCATGGTCGAATCGGTTGACAAGTTGGCTGCTTGCAAGCGGTCGGTCCTATTCAATCAGCTCTATTGACCTTATTGCCAAGCCATACTGGAATTCGCTGTACTCGGTCTATTCAACAACTTCACAAATTGCGCTTGGGCTGACTTATTAGGTAGTTCGCATGTGCAAGCACAGCTATGGCGTCTCGCTTGAGGACCCCGCATCATCGACAGCTCAGTTCAAAGATACAGTTGACAGGTTCACCCGTTATGACTGCTCCTTACACGCGGTACATGAGCTTGGCATATTTAGCCGATCTGAGGCAGCAATATCACTCTCCACTAGCTTACGTGTTTCAATCCATCATTCTACCAGCAAGACCACATACCAATATCTACATCACGTACCGCCTCTCCCGCTGAATGGAGATTCACCAGCCTGGCTACGTAGTTGTCTCGCCCATGACTCGCTTCTCATCACTTTGGTCCCCATTACGTCACGAAACCATTCAACACACTCCCCTCCGTACGGATCTTCATGCCATCTTCTCCCCTCCCTCCCTCCCTTCCACCACTACACCCTATCACTTCACTTGTTCACTCTTTGACCAATCCCTGCAATAACACCAACAAAATCATCATACCACACGACCCTTCACCCCAAAACCCAACCCACAGATAAGGAAAAAAGGGAAAAAAACAAAACCAAAAACAAAAACAAAAGAAAAAAAATGTCCAAAGCCCCCGCCAAAAAACTCACCGAAGAAGAAAAAGCCGCCAAACACGGCGCCCTCGTCGTCTTCGGATCCGGCCCAGGCATCGGCCGCAACATTGCCGCACTATTCGCAGAAAAAGGTTTCAGCAAAATTTACTTGTTATCGCGTAATCAAGAACGTCTCCAAGAAGACATTGATTTTGTGAAAAACCACGCCGCATCCGCATCTGCATCCGCATCCGCATCTTCGACTCCCAAAGTCGACGGGAAAGCTGACGCTGAGACGACGACGACGAGTTGTAAAGCGATTGCAGTGGATTTGGAGGATCCGGGAAAAGTGAGGGCTGCGTTGGCGGAGTTGGATGGGAGATTACATGGGAAATCTTTGGAGTGTGTGGTGTTTAATGCGGCGAGGGTTGGGGGGAGTAAATTGATGGAGTGGAGTGCTGTGAATTATGAGGCGGATTTGAGGGTTAGTTTTTTTTTTCTTCTCTTTTTGGGGCAGAGTTTGGTGGTATGGAGGATTGTTGGGAAAGAGAGAGAGGGAAAGTATGTCGAATCTTCTACTAACAACCCCAGATCTCCGTCGTCAGCATGTTAATGGTCGCCCAATGGGCCATGCCCCAACTCGTCGCCGCCGGCAAAAAAGAATACTACACACCCGCATTCCTCGTGACCAGTGGAGGACTCTACAAGAATCCCTTTCCCGCATTCGTAAGTCATTCCCTCTCTACCACCAAAAAAAAAGAAACAAAAAAAAACCAACCAACCAAAAAAACAGTTCTCCCTCGCCTCCTGCAAAGCAGCGCAATACAATCTCCTGCACAGCCTGCACAAAGAATACGGCCCCAAAGGCGTCCACTGCGCGGCCCTCGTGGTCGAGGGAAAAGTTTCCGAAGAAGCGCAAGTCACGACTCCGAAGAATATTGCTCTCGAGGCGTGGAAATTGTTCGAGGAGCCCGCGCCGGGAGAACTGGATGCTACGATTCAGGATCCGGATTATTTGGAGTGGGTTAAGAAGGTGGAGGGTTGATTTTTTTTTTTTTGATTTTTATTTTTTTGGGGGAAGGGGGAGGGGGAGGGGGGAAGGGGGAGGGGGGAAATGTGTAAATACATGTAACTTGGTAAGAATATGTATATATAACTTTTTTGTCTAATGTGTTTTTCCCGTGTTGGAGAATCTGACTCTGGTTTCATTTTTGACGAGATTTATTGTAATCGTTGTATAAATCTCTAGCAGGTACGTACGTAGTTCATTCAACCTGCAGCATTTTCTTTTTCAAAAAAGAAAGCCAGGCATGCTCATTTGCTATACGGAATGGGACCATGAGCCTCAATCACCTGTTGTGCCATTTGAAGAATCTGCTCATGGACCGCAGCGGGAGCGCACACCAAACCATAATCTATACAAATGGTGAACAACAATCGTCAGTACCGTGCTAGTAATGTAATGAATGCTCAAGTTGATGTTAAAAATAAAGAAAAAAAAAGAGAAACTCACTCGCAGCCATTTTCCTGCCCGTAGTAAAATCAATCGCCTTGCCGTCTAAATCAGTGACTTTCCCGCCTGCTTCTTCAAAGATCAAGACCCCGCCCGCGTGATCCCACATGTTGGATCTCCACGACGTGTAGCGAAAGATACGAACGACGATATGACTTCTACCCAGACCCAGTGCAGCGTACTTCATCAGCGAGCTGAACAGGTCTACGCCAGGCCAGGAAGTCTCCAGTTTAGCAGCGACCTGCTGATGCAATTCCAGAATGGTGCTGGTGTAGGTCGAGCAATCCGACCAGATCAGATTCTGGATCGAGACATTCTCGCCATGTCGCTCTAGCTTCCTGGCTGTCTCCAACTTCCCATCTGCGCGCATGGGCCGGATGAAAGTGCCTTCGCCGCGGACAGCATAGATCATTACGCCTAGACCGTGCTCGTCGATCTCGTCTTCGCTCACGGTGTTGGAATCGAGGAGAACATTCGGGCAGCCAATGATGCCCACCTCTTCGCGTCCATTGATGAGGAAGGCGCAATTGATGGCGTACTGCTGACCTGGTGGGGCTTCAACTTCACATGTTCCTGTAATAAAAAAGAATGCGTGGCTACTGATTAATTACCTTTAAGGAAGGTCGCAGTACCATCAATGGGATCAAAGACCCAAGTTCTACCCTCCTTGCTACTTTCTCTCTTGCCTCCCCAGTCCAGAAACCGGAGCAAATCGTCCTGCGTCGCAGGCGTTGCCAGAGAGGGAACATTTGCCGCAAAGGCGGGTTTGACAGACTCGGTCAATGCCCAGACTTTGTTCATCAGGGCTGCATTTTGTCGGAGATCATCTGCTGATTCTTCTGCGAGGAAATTGTCGGTGGGAAATGCGCCATGAACGGCAGAAGTCAACAATGCTTGCGAGGCAAAGTCGCCAATTGTGACGGGGGAAAAGTCGCTCTTGGAGATTTGACTGTCTTGGCTGAGCGTGTCTTTTTGCAGTTGCTTGGTGAGTACGGCGCAGTGTTGTACGGCAGCGCAAGCGATGTCTAGCTCTTTTTGGAATCGACTGGTCATGTTGGATGTAAGTGAAGTTGGTAATGAACAAAAGGAGGAGGAGGAGAAGAAGAAGAGGGAGAAGTGAGGACTGAAGCAGACTCGGGAAGAGGCGAGTCTTGGCACCAAGTTCCCTTTTCCTTGCCACGTTTTCCTGCTCGACTCAACTTCTCTTGTTCCACACCACTTTTCGACCTTTTCTGAAAAGACCGTCATATGCTAGACAAGATGAAGAGGATGCCATTCAAGCCACTCGTTCCTCATTTCAGTCATTCAACTATGTATACATATACTTATCCACATCTGCCAATAGCTTAATACACCGCAGGTCCACTCCTCTTCAACGCAGCGAGTGCTTGCTCCAGCGTAATCACATCAGCCGGCAATTTGGGAAGTACTCCCTCCAAGATGGCAGTATTGACGTCCGGTCCAGAAGGAGGCGTCTCAATGGTGTTGTTTGCAATCACATATCTGGAAAGAAACCAATCAGTTGAAATTTTCACCAAGTTGATCAACAAAAAACCTCCAGAACATAAGACGACGACAGCGAAGAAGAAGAAGAAGAAGAAATAAGGAAAGAGAAAGAGAGAGAGAAAGAGAAAGAGAAAAACTTACACCTTGTAATCCGCATCAAACAACCGATACGCCGTATTCAAAATCACCCCCGAAGTCCTAATCCCCGACAAAACCACCGTATCAATCCTCTGCGCCCTCAAAATCTCCTCCAACCCATTCCCCGCACCAGCATAATACCTCGTCTTCTGCAACACCACATCGCCCCTCGTCTCATTCACTTGGAACGCAGAATAAATCTCCGTCAAAGGATCCGCACTCGTGCCCAACGTCCCCGCGACCTGGGCAAAAGGCGATTGAGGTCCGATTTCGGGTTGACGTGAGTTGGAAAAGTATATGCGCGTGAAGAGAGTGAGAGGTGGTGGGTTTTGGGCTGCTACGGCGTTGATCCAGGTGGAAGTGGAGTTGATGAAGGTTTGGCCTGCGGTGGTGTTGATGATGGGGCTCATGATGCCTGGGATTAGGTCGAGGTTGAGGACGGCGTAGTGTTTGCCGAAGGAGAGGGTGGAGGATTCATTGCTGGGGATGGTGGATGCTATGCAATGGGGTTGGCAGGTGTAGCCTGGGGCATTTTCGTTGTTGTTGTAACCGGCAGCAGCTTGGGTAAATCCAGCAGCTGATGCGAGCAGCAGGAGCTCTGACGATGTAGTTGAGAAACGCATAGTGATATCTTGATAGAATTCCCCTTGATCACAACAACAACAACAAAAAAAACGAGCAGTCCAAAAAGAACCAAAAATTAGAAACAGTACTTATATATGCCGAAAACCCTTCTCTAATAACTAAAACAATGACATCCTCCCCATCCCGTCTACCCGTATTGTCTCCTCGGCTCTCAAATCGTCAATGATGATGATTATCTGATTTATCTCCGGCCCCAAAACCGCGCGTGGCGTCCACGGATCACAAATCCTCAAAACTCAAGCTTTTTTTAAGCTAAAATCCTCATAACAGATCAAGATTTGCCACGTGCGGTTTGCTTAGTAAAATGCTTTTTTGTTTCTCGGAGTCAGGAGTCAGGCCGTTGGCCTGCATTTCGTCATGTGTGAAAGTCAAACGTTTGGACGGGTTGCTTTTGCTGTGCTGGAGGGTGAGAAATGTATATTTGAAGTATACATGTATGTATATGATAGTGATAGTGAGAGGAGGTGGGCGCTGGTTAGGTGTATATGTGTGATGATGATTTTTGGATGATCTTTACTTATTTATTCATGTAATTCAATGTAAGGTATTGGGGAAGGCTGATTCATTATGAATGGTTGCATTCCTAGATGGGTAGTTGGGATTCAAATTGACGAAAGGAGGCTGTCGTAAAATACACCGCAACTCACTTACTCACTCATTCACTCCCTCCCTCGCTCGCTCAATGCTCACAAAAACTAAAACTCTCCATCTCAAACCTTCGATCAACATCCCTCACAAACATCTTCCTCTCCTCCATCAACTCCAATCGAATCTTCTTCGCCTCTTCCAACTCAACAGGTAAACCCTTCCCATCACCAGCAGCAGCACCACTCTCCACAATCCCCTCCACAACTTCCCGTGGAAGATTTTTCGCCGCCCCACGATCAAGTCCACACTCCACCAAATCCCTCCACCAGTCCATTTGCTGCGGCGGAACATTCGCCGTCGAAGGAACCCGAAGAAATGGATCCACTAAAAACAACGCCAAAATCTTCCGATGACCAGATCGTGTCGCGTCCGCAAGACGAAACGGTTCGACACGATGTTGGAAAACATTGGGAAAAGCCAAGACACGATTTTCACGCGTGAGAACGTTTCCGAGAGATTGAATTGCTGAGCCCGATGGTGGAATATCGTAGACGCGTTCGAAATGTGCGTGATCGTATTGTTCATAAGGTTTGGAATGGAGATGTTCGACAGCGGTGGATTCGCGAAAGGAGAGGTGGGAGGTGGTGATGTTGGACATGTCGTAGTAGTAGAGTGCTGAGGCGCAAATGTGTTCGTTTAGTTGGCCTTCAATGTGCCACGAACCTCCTTCGTATTCGGGTTTTTCGGGCGTGAGATGGATGTTGGCTAGTTTGACGATGATTTGGAGGCCTTGTTGTGCCCAGTCTTTGCGCAGATTGACGGGTGTGGTGGAGGTTTTTCGTTCGGCCTTGATATAGTTCGCTCGAGTTTGATAGTCGTGTTGCAAATCGGGCATGATGAGTATGCGATTGGCCATTCTCCATTCTTCGTCGAGATCCCAGATTTCGTCTTTGCTGTAATGTCTCTCTTCCTTTCTATTCCGAGGTCGCGGCTTGTTAGAGTCGATCCAGTCGGCATTTGCATCGTCTCGTGGCGGCGGGCGCTCAAAGTAGGGATTCGCTTTGTTCAAGCAACCATCCCACATCGGGATGACCTATAACAATCCGCAAGAGATAGGAGGTAAGTAAAGCTCTAGAACCCTACAAGGGGCTTTCAAAGTTACGCGCTTCTACTGACCTTTGCGATGATACTCTCAAGAGCTTTGTACAATGGCTCATGTTGACGTGGGTGCAAATTATTGATATAGCTCGTGATCTCGACCTCATCATCTCCGCGGAACGCAATCTCACAAGGCAGCCACTGATATCTTTTGGAGTAAAAGTGATAGTTTCCGTATCGCCAGTGTGGCCATTCAGACTGCTCACCATGAAAGCGTTTCACCTTCAGGTCCTTGTCCTTTGGTATTGGAGCAATAAGGCCCTGGATGCAAAACATTAATGATGGATCGAACTATCCCCCGAAATGTTTCTGTATCTTGTCTCTCCCAAGTAGAGTGCAGGCGCACCTACGAAGGCGATGTGACTTCAAAACTATTACGTACCTTGCCAATATAGGCGTCACAATCACGCAAAGGTACCGTGCCTTCTGATTCCGAGAGAACAGTCGATCGTCCATACAGCAACGGAAATAAGCTCGGATGGACAAGATCGAGGACCTTTTCGTCGGAGTGCGGATGCCAGTCTTTCTTGCTATCATCAACGTCTTCAAGGACGGCGGCGGCAGCCTTGAGAGCAGCCTTCATCTCGGCCGTGACGCAAGTATCGGACTTGTAAACCACACCTAGAGGCATTGAGGTAAGCGTGAGCAGATGTCTATAAAAAAAGGATGAGGTGCACCACATCACTTGAATCAAAACCATGGAAATATCGAAAATATGACCGCATTCCAGAAATCTGCTTCTCACCTACCATCTGCATGAATGGCGGGTATCATGCCAGTCTTCTCAAACTGAGCAGCATAATCCCTCAACTCCTCCATACAATAATCAAACGCCTTCACAGTCAAGACACGCTCTGGCTGCGCATCGTCGTTGAGCGCCAAAGTCTCAGCTCGCCACTTGGACACAATCTCCTCGTCAAAGACTTTGCGGTTCCACTCCGGTTTCTCGGTGATTTCGCCCATCAGAGCCATCATTCGTCGCTCTCGGAGAGTCAAGGGAATGCCATACCAGTCGGATATGGCATTTGGGAATCTGGGACGGCAGTGTCGGCCCTCGACCCAGCTGCGTTCTGAAATGGCGTTGACGGGACAGTCGATTCCGTAAAGCCGACGCGGCATGTTTTGGGTCATTCTCGAGTCGTCTATGTATTGGTTTGTAAGGGGTCAATGGTGAGCTTGTCCTAGGTGGAATTTCAGTGGATTTGCTTTGATTTGTTTTTTATTTTTTATTTTTTATTTTTCCTTTATTTTGGAGTGGATAGTGGTGTGAATCGACTTGGTGGTAGGTGATGTATCAATGTTGCGAGAAAAGATGGCGCAGAAAGCACAATATATAGCAGTCTGTCAAGGATTGAAACCAGTGCTCTTCAGGCAGTTGAAGGGGCATATGAATAGTCTGTGGTGCTGGATAGGTCGAGTGTAAGGCAGCAGAGCGGGTGTGGCGTCGTGAGCTTGGCGTCCAAACGCCCGTGCCAGCCAGCTCGCAAGCGAACCACCATCGTATTATCCTGGACCGAACCGCTTAGCGAGCGCAGAGGCAGATGTGGTGTGGTAGGAGAATGTTGCATCGTTGAGGATTAGGTGCCTACCCTACATCACCATACTCCATCCTACTGGCATACCCAACATTGGAGAACAAGATTCATCAGACAAACATCATCCTGCCCACCACTTCCCCTTTCTTCACACCCTCCAATGCCTCTTGCAGAGGCTCACTCGTCCAGACCTCCCTATTACCAATCCTGACCTTCACCTTCAAGACACCATCCCTCAACACCACACCGTTCGCCTTCAACATATCCCTCAGTGTCTGCAACTTCAAGTCCTCGTCCAAACCCGGCAAGCGCCTAAACGCCAGCCTCCAACTCGTGACCTCCGTACATGTCTCTGAAGTGTCGTATCGTATTTCAGGGATACGTCCCACGAGATCTGAATTGAGAGAGCTCAATGTGCAGATGATGAGTTTCGGATCGTTGGATCGAAGGATTGTAGAGGAGTAGAATATCCCAGAGACTTCGGAGCGGAGTTTGGAACAGGTCGTGAGGATTGGAGGCTCAAGCTGTTCTTGACAAATGTGGAAGATGTTGTTTGTGGGGCCCAAGAAGAGATGGTGCCAGATTCTGTTGCGTAGCTCAGGAGGGAGGGCGAGGAGAGGCGAGACTTGAGGCTGGAGGATTGCTGAAGGTGGGAGGATGTGGTCGCGCCGAGGACGGCAGAGGAATTCTGGTTGCCACATGTTGTACTTCTGGATTGTGGAAAGTCGTGTGTCTGTGGGCTGGGCTATACACGACAAGCTTTTCGTGGTTGTTGTAGTATGTGAAGCCGCTCGCCGCGATCGACGGTTCTGTGCACGTCAATGAATCATCAGGAGACAAAGGAAAAAAAGTATTGTGGCTTTATACTTATCATCCCAGAAGATCTCCTTGAGCGTAGCACGAGCGGCCCGCACAATGACCGTATTCTGTCTGTGTTGAAACAAAGAACTTTGCAGTCTGCACTGACTGCTATCCTCCTTTGAACATGGGTACCTGGGGAGGGTAGCAACTGTTGGTACTCTCGGTTTCGATCCTTCTACCGTGGCCCTCAGATTGATACTCGCGCCCGGCGCGATTTTCGGTCACTAGATTGGTGATCACGTCAATCGGGCTCAAGTCTCGTCTCAATACTGACATGACTCTGTTTGCGAACATCACTCTCAGCATTTGTATTGGGCGTTCTTTGACCCCTGGGTCAAACAGAGGTATGTGCCGTATAGCAAAAAGTCTGAAAGTGAGCATAAGCGAGCTCGGCTGGCAATTTTGCCGAAAATTTCCATCAAGGCACTGCCGTAGCATTCGACCTTTCACAGACACAGCAATGGGAGTCAACTTGTTGCTCGCCTGGCATTCCCTGGCACTGTCATCGTATTCAATAACGGGCTTAGCCGAAAGTGACACACAGCCTCAGTTATGCGCCACTGTGGCTCCTCCGAAGAGGTGTGATGTGGCTTTGTAGTTCTTGCGTGAAGTAGACGAGCCTTTCTACGCCCGCTTGATATCAAACTTGATATCCTTGATGCTGACCTCCTCACTGGACTTCTCGTCGTACTCGAACCACTCGCCTTCTGTGAGATCAATGCTGGTGAACTTGGTGCCGCTTTCGAGGCCTGAGGCCTTCCAGTCACCCTGATACTCATCAGGAAGAGTGCACATGGCGGCGTTTGCCGTGAAGAGAAGAGAGATAGTTTGGTAGGACTCACATCTGCCTTGAACTCCACAAACTCCAGCCCTCTGCAATCTAGGGTGATGATGTTCTTCGGCTTGGGAGGGCTTTGCTGCGAGTATGACTGAGGGGAGTCTTGGATGTTGGCCGTATGTTCTCTCTGCAGACAATATGTCACTCTTCAGTACTTGGACGAGACCCTAATTCATGAGGCTGCTGCGGACCTTGCAGTTTTTGCACTTCCACACGAAGTTGGCTTCACCTCTGCTACCAGATTGCTCGGCTGTTTCCTGTGTGACCCCATGAGCTCCTGTTTCTGACTCGTATACTGTAGAACATACAAAGCGGTTGAAGGAGACCCAATTGGGATGGATCTCACGACATGATGTGCATTGCACCTTGAAAGTGTAGTAGAACGGATTGGCTTCGGTGTCATCGGGTACGAGATCCGTGACACTGTCAATGCATCAGCGAAGCATAAGGTAGATACGGTACGGTCGAGCGCCGAGGTAAGAGACATACCCCTCGAGCTCCGCAGACATGGTGAGAGCGAGCATATTGATGAATGTGTTGTTATTCTTGATTGATTCCAGGTCAGTATCAATGTTGTGGCGCCAAAAAGGTCGGGTTTGAGGCTGCAGCGGCTGGATTGGACTTGGCGAGACAGTACCTGTCCTGTCCTACCTCTATTGGCAGCAGACTACCATCGTTCTTCACTTCACGCCCTCATCAACACATTGGACTTCACCTACTCTCGCGCTCCTCCATTGAAAACTCTTGAGCAGGCATCAGACGACTCTTGAAGGCAATCATACCGTCATGCTCGAGATACACGCCGCTCCACCTCGACTGACGACGCGACTCAAACGCGTTGAGCACAACAGCTGGGGCTGAAGATGCCTCGAAAATTGCCCTGGCTGGCTGGAACTGCTGTGAAGAAGGAGACGACACGGGCAGTGCCTCGACCCAGGCCGAAAGCTACAAATCGAGCGCTATCACCAGCAGACCTCGTGGGTTCAGACCTCGAGGACCTGGATCACGATGGACCAACACGATCATCACAGCCCGAGAATATGGAGAAGGAGAAGGAGAAGGAGAAGAGATATCATCGTCCACCGTCATCGTCCCCTCCTCCAGTACCCAAGGAGCCTCCACCAGATGTCAAGATGATACCGGGCTATGAAGCAGACGATGCCTGGCTGATGGTAGAGGACGAGTTCTACTCTACTGCGCAACTCTGGACACAACATCTCCACCAGCAGGAGTATGTGCGGCTTAATAAGCTGCATAAGTCGCGGGGGCAGGACACTCTGAATGCTTTGACACGAGGCACCGATGGCAGAACAGAACAAAGTAGGGAGGTGCAACTGAAGGCACAAGCCGCGGAGATGGCAAAGAAGAGGAAACGGACAACGGGTGGGGATAGTGGCAGCGAGGGAGAGGAGGATGAGGACGACTTCATGTTCGACCCGCAGCTGGCAGGACTCATGACGGGCTCGTCGCAGCTGGCTAGTTCGCAGCGGCGACCTAAACTTGCAATGGAGAGGGCCAGAAAGGCTTTGGCCGAGGATGGAAGCGAGAGCTCGGAGCCATTGCCGGAGCTCAATCTGTCTGACATTGTAGAAGAGCAGGAGGAAGACGAAGAGACCGACAGCGACGATCTGGACGCCCCACGTCCTAAAGCGCCAACTAAAGCCCAAGAGAAACTGCTGCGGCCATTTGCGTCAAGCAGCAGTGGCCCTTCTGATGTCAAACCGATCCCATCCAGGATATTTCCACAGGTCGGCCAATCATCACACGAGAAGCGCAGGTCCATCAAGCCAGAGTCTCCGCCATCTTCACCACCCCCGCGACTGCCTTCACATATCCCAAATCGACATGGATCTCCAGTGCGCGAGCGCATCGTGGCAACAAAGCAGCTGTCGCTCGCAGCAGTGACGGCTGCCTCGCGTGAGAGTGGAAGACCGGCAGCATCAATGAAGGACGGCGGTGGCCCTCGAGCTTCTTCGTTCCTTGCAAAGCGCAGAGCACAAAAGGAGAAAGAGGCAGCAGAGGCTAGACAAAGAGCCATTGAAGATATCATACCAACATTTCTCATCTAAAGATGGCTCTCTACATCCACTAATCAATATCATACACATAGACCTTAGCCCATGTTACTCTACCACTTTTCCAACATGGGCCTGATATCAATCTCATTAGTAAAGCCCCTCTTACTCTGCACATGCAAACCCCAATACGCCTCCGCAATATCTTCCGCACCAATTTTCGCCTCGGCCGGTTGATCCTTCAACCACTCCTTGGTTCGCGGAATATCAATGACTCCATCGATAATCGCATGAGCGACATGGACGCCCTTTGGAGCGAATTCTTTGGCCAAAGAAGTCGAAAGGGCTCGCATGGCGAATTTGGGACATGCGAAACCTGACATGAGAGCATTGGCTTTGATGGATGCGGTGGCGCCTGTGAAGATGAGAGTCGGAGGGTAATTTCCTGACTTGAGGTTGGAGGCTGGATCTGAGGAGGGGGAGGTTTGGTTGTGAGAGAGGAGGAGGGGGAGGACTTGTTGGGAGAAGATGATGGCTCCTTTACTGTTTTGTTTGAAGAAGGGTGGGAGGTTAGTATACAGTATGTCTACCTCGATGAGGGGGAAATAGAAGAAGAAACACTTACACACTAACATCCCACCCCTCCATAAATTCCTCCACCCCCAATTCCAAAAACGGCTTTCTCACAAATCTCCCACTCGCATTATACACCGCCGCCGCCACAGTCACCTTATTTTGACTCCCCTCACCACCACCAAACTCTGCCTCTATCTCCCGAAATGCCTTTGAAACACTTTCTGCAGAAGATAAATCTGTTGCTATGCCCATGGCTTTTCCGCCTGCAGAGTTGATTTCTTCGACATATGGTTGGTAGTTTGTGGGATTTCGGGCTAGAAGCACGACGGGGTAGGATTGGGCGAAACGTCGGGATACGGCTGCTCCTGTGCCGGGGCCGACGCCGGCGATTATGGCGATTGCTTTTTTGGTGGTGGTGGTTGTGGAAGACATTCTGTTTTCGATATTTCAATGGGGGGTTTTCTTGGGAGGGGGGATCTTGGGTGTTGTTCTTCTTCTTTTCTTGGTGTATAGTAGGGACTCAGGGAGGAGGATGAATGAAATGAGCTTCAATTGTCGGTGGGAGAATTCTTCTAGAGATACAAGGGAGAAATTGAAAGAAAATAAGCTTGAATTTGCTTTCAGTATATATGTTTTGGTGTAAGCACGTCTTGAAGTCGTGATGTTTGATTACATATAGACGCGGAGCTAGGAGAGCTTCTGTCCGATGAACGCATTGGAGAGAAAGTGGGGGGCGCATTAGTCAGCTTGTCCTTTTTCACTTGGCATACGTCCGATCACGTGAAGGGATTACGTAAAGTATAGTGGCCTCTCACGGTCCTAACTTGGTAGATCATCAACTCCATCAACCTCATAACAGATTTTTAGCTCTGCACGCCAACTCTAACAACCTTTCTCCGCAGAGTTCTATAACTGATGTACTTCACAGGCGCGCTCGATATCATCAATACGAAACATATGGGAAGCACAGAATATTTCAGGCAAAATTCCATTTAAAAGTCATGTATCGTCAATTCGCTATATCGTCGAGCAATTCCTCCACTTTCACGCAAACGCTCGCTACCAAACACCTCTATTCATTCAGTATCAGATTGCGTTATGGAATGGACAAGGTCGAGTCGAATTGTACCTACCTATAGTAGCGGGTTGGCCAGTCTCCGTAGAGACCTGCGGCGCTCCCCATCACCGATGCCTTGGCAGCTGTATCACTCAGCAGGCCAGCCTGCGTAGAGACCAGCGGCAACCTCGTCGACAGATGCCTTGGCGGCGGCATCCCGACGCTCGGCAGGCCAGCCTGCGTAAAGACCGGCGGCAACCTCGTCGACAGATGCCTTGGCGTCGGCATCCCGACGCTCGGCAGGCCAGCCTGCATAAAGACCGGCGGCAACCTCATCGACCGATGCCTTGGCGTCGGCATCCCGACGCTCGGCAGGCCAGCCTGCGTAAAGACCGGCAGCAACCTCATCAACCGATGCCTTGGCGTCAGCATCACGACGCTCAGCAGGCCAGCCTGCATAAAGACCGGCAGCAACCTCATCGACAGATGCCTTGGCGGCGGCATCACGACGTTCAGCTTCAGCGGCACTCTCTTTCACCGTGGACCTGCCAGAATTCTTAGTGCACAGGACATGTTGTAAACCAGCAGCGAGACCCACATCGAAGCGTCACGTCCATAAATACCGACAGCAACTTCCTTCGCCGAAGAGACAGGGGCAGCAGCAGAAAGAGCTGCAACAGCCAGGAGCACGATTGTTTGAGTAGCCTTCATTGTGGCGATAGGAACGTTCGATGGGATGGTGGTGTAGACAGGTCAGATTGAGCTAAAAGTGTTAGGTCTGAATGCTTCCCTCGTCCTTTTTATCTTCAAGCTGGCTCAGGCTTCGACTATATCTGGGAAACTCTATGGATCATACATCTGCCTGAAAGCCCCCCGAAATCTTATCAAGCTGGACGGCCGGGAAAACGATTGCTAGACCATTAGGTACCTGAGAACTCTAAAGTCCAACAACTGACTTGCTAGTATAGCGAACTATAGGAGTAGAGACACGCTACTGCGACTGAAGCGCTAGGATCAGATACAACGCTCCAGGCAATAGATACAACAGTGGACTGAGCCCTCTGAAATCTAATGAAGCTAGAGGTCTAGGAAAACGACTGCGGAACTGTTAGATACAACTCTAAACTCCGACGACTAACTTGCCGGTATAGCGAGCTAGTCATCTAAGGAGTAGAGACATACTACCGCGACTGAAGTGCTGGGATCAGATACAACTCGCTGGGAAATAGATACGATATTGGACTAAGCCCGCCGAAATCGTACCAAGCTAGAGGAGGTCTGGGGAAACGATTGATAGACTGGGGATAGAACTCTAAACCCCAACAACTGACTTTCTAGACAGCGAGCTACTACATGTATCTAAGTAGTAGATACGTACTACTGCGACTGAAGTGCTGGGATTTGATGCAACGCTCTAGTGAATAGATACAACATCGGGCTAACGATACCAATTATCCGAGTATTAAGCAGGACGCGAGACAAGCGACGCTAATATTGCAAGTGATAGTGACGACAAGTTACTAGACCATTGACGGTAATATCCTGGGGAATTTATACGAGTCTAGACTGACAAGGGCTGAGCTTCGCGTGCTTGATACGACTTCGAACGCCCCAATGCCATGCTAGAGGTAACACACCTACAACATACAGTATCTTCGATATGTCTAGGGCTGACCGTAGCTGGATGCTACGTGGCCACAGTCCGTCGGCTGTACAGATTGGGATCACTACAGTTGCACCCTTTTTCCAGACCGCTCATTGAAGCTCTATGGGTAGCGCGAAACCACCCTTGTTCAGTGTGTTCATTCAGGCACACTGCGCTCTCGAAAGCTGGTCGATGTAACTCTGAGAGACTGAACCCGTGCTGAAGTGCACCTGCTTGTGTCTGCAAACACTCCTCACCCAAGAGCAACCAGCAAACATGTCTTCAGTATCTACGGAAAAGAGCTGTTGGAAGGACTCAGCTGAAGAGGAGCGCCTGTTGCGGGCAGAAAAAGCGGAGTTGCAATGTACAGAAGACGTGTCGAAACGGACGAGAAGAAAGGGAAGACAGTGGCACGTCTGGGGATTGTGTGCGAGTAACACGGTCTTTGCGGCCATCTCACTCTTGCTGGCTATGGCACAATACCGACGAGAGGAATGCTCGGATCCATCAATCACAATCTACTGTAGGTGACTACGAACATTTTCCGTTAACCGTTATTGATTCATGAACAGCTCCGGCGAAGGAGGCGGTCACATATGTCCAACATCGCTACGAAGCTGCACTCGCGAACAAGACTGCCTACATGGGATTCCCCGATGACGAGATGGACCAACGCTGGCTCGACCTCTACGATTGTAAGTGCAAAATCATGAGTCTTCTTGTGTGTGTGCATTCCACAAACCAAAACTAAACCCTCCCTCCCTCCCTCACAGTCGGCATCTCAGCCATTTCCAAAGCAGAAGCCCAACAACTCGCCGACCCAACCATCGCCATCCCCGGAACAACAGACAAATATCTCGTCCAACTGGAAGTTTTCCACAATCTCCACTGCTTGAACGATCTCCGCAAACTCCTCTATCCCGAACGTTATCACATGTTAGAGAAAGCCACCCTAAAAAACGGCACCATCGATCGCAACAGTTTCGGTTTTCGCCATTGGGATCATTGCATAGATTCCTTGCGTCAAGCACTCATGTGTAATGCCGATATTTCTCCTACTTCTTTTCACGTCAATATTCCTTTTAGTCGCGGTTTCTTGTAAGTCATTCCCCCTCCCCATCCACTAACCCAACTAACCCACCCCTCCTCTCCTTCTACATACAGCCCCCGCCTCACAACCACGCACACCTGCAAAGACTACTCTCGCATCCAAGAATGGGGCCACGCACACCAAGCTCCACCCCACAATTTCATGATCAACGACACGGAAACTCTGCAGCAAATCATCGACGAGTCCGGTTTTGATCACTCTCCAGAAGAAAACGTCCAAGGCCTGTATTGGATGTTTCCCGGAGATTTGTTTTTTAAATATTGGAGAGAACATCCGTTTGAGGGCGAGAGGGAGAGGAAACAGTTGTTTCCTAGTTTTAGGCATACTTTTTTGGATTAGCTTTTGGGGGGACCGGGGGGGATGGATGATGAAATGAATGATTTTTTTTTTTTGCTGCCTGCCTGCCTTTCATGTCACAGATAAGGGCCTTGTTTGCTGTGTTGATAGGTATAGATATATTGTATATCGATGGTTGATATATTGTTCTCACCTTAAAGAATAGTTCTATCGATTAAACGCTCGTATACCTTCGTTTTAAATATCCAAAAATTATCTAAATACCTAACTATGTAACTCTAACTCTACGACTAGATACGCACCAGATTAGGTTAGGTACCTTACCTCCTAGTTCAAGCGTATACAGATTTTTAGTTTCTCAATCTCAGGTACTATCGGAAATTTACGGCATGGGATGGTACATATTATTGTATGTAATTGGGTAGAACCGTCTAGAAAGATAGAAAAGTAGGTAGGTATTGATAGGTATATGTATATATAATGTTGTAACTTGTACTTTAGCTCTAGCTACGCGGCTACGTACCTCGATGTAACGATGAAATTTGATGATGTAGATGGTAGAATTTAGATTGACAGATATATCGGACGAGGTACCTACCTTACTGAGTAAGGTGAATGGATAGATGGATGGATTCTGATGACCGGATTGATCAATTTCACAACAGAAACACTTTTGCAAAAATATATTGTAAACCTCACTTTCAATTCTTCTTCATAACAAAAAACTACAATTCCTCACCCCGTCTTCGTCCCATCCCTCATCCTCTCCCCCTCAGGATTCCACCACTCAAACTCCCTCCAAACATCCTTAAACGCTTCCTCCATAATCCACATCCCTTCAAACTCCCTCGGTTTCCTCAACTTATAAAACTCCTCCAACCCAACCCCATTCCTCTCCTGCCAATTCAAAACCGCGTCAAAATTTCTACAAGTCTTGGTCGTATTGAAATCGGGAAAAGGTTGCAGGAGAGAATCGGTCCAGACGTGCGTGTAAACGTCGACGGAAGCTTGACACATGATGTTTTGGAGGAGATAGTAGATGCAGTGTGAGAGATGGACTTGGTGGAGTTTGGTGGAGTGTTCGAGGTCGGGGTATTTAGATGCGTAGTAGTAGTTCCAGTGGGCTTCTCTTCGGAGGCTGAATATATATTGAGAAGGGGGGTTGGTTAGTTGATGTCTTCTTCTTCTATTTGAGGTGAGGGGAAAGCAAGATCTTACGCGTCAAGACAGTGGATTTGATGAAAGACGTCGATTCTTCCCGCGTAGGATTCTCCTAAACCAAACGATTCGGGATATTGGACGGCTTCGGAAGGATCTTTTCCTAGAGCAATGACTTCTTCTTTACTGAGAGCGATGGGCTGTTCGTTGGAAATACGTCTCCAAGCACGATCTACCTCAGGACTAGGGTCGTCTCGGAAGATCTGGTCGGTGGGAGAGGGCAATAAGGTGGCATTCATGCGCTTTTCCACAAAGTCGATTTCTAAACGATCGAAAATGGGAGCTTTGCAGCGTGTTAGAAACGTCAGGTGTCGTTGGTTGGGAAGATGGGTGTGACACTTACAATATCTGGCTGTTCGTCTCAGCGATTCTGCCATACTCGTCTGGAGGGAGTTCTGCACGGAGGATGTCCATAGGATGAGCAGACTGGTCACGAAGAGTCCGAGATTCAGATAGGTCCAAAGCTGTTGCCTCCAGCCACTCGTCTTGGTGATATGGCCAGTAGAAATTGGCAGTTGTTCGTACTTGTGTTGTTGTTTCCACATCTTGACCGCAGATGAAGATGATAAGCCAAGATGTTCACTTCAAGGAACATAGGCTGGTATCAAAGTGAAAAGAAGAGGAGCTCATCAGGTGTTTGGCGTGAGTACAGACGTGATGCTAGACTCGTGATTCCATATCGTTCAATCAACGACAGTGACGCTTTTCCATCACCGCAGCTTTCAACGTTACATCGGATACATGACCCCAGAGCCTTCAATAACAGGGGGGTGGTGTGACATTTCCTCGGTACTTGTCGTCTTGTCTCTTCTATGTACCTCTGAGGTACATACAAGTAGCTGGTATACACTGTTTCTGCAAGCGCTCTAGTTCACTTTATTAGTAGAGGCGGTGTCCATCCCCTACGCATTCGACGGATCAACTCCGCTACTACTGTACCTTACATAAGCGTACCGCAGGGGAGAGAGAGAGTCAATTCTCGCCCAACTAGGGACTGCTACTAGGGCGGTAAGATCAGGTACTTAAGGTACTGTACCTTATCAGAGACTGCTACTAAGGCAGTATAGTACTTCTCTAAACCAATTAAGGGTACCGCAAGGGCAGCTCTTACACTTCAGCAAGGATAAAGTAGTAGTACATAGCCCTCAGACCTCAGACCTAATTCACTTTGTTAGAAATTCTAGAAAGGCATCTCACCCTATCAGGAACACTGCTACAGAGGGGTAGCACTTCCCTTTTATCCAATCGTAGTGCTGCTCTCTCAACTCCGATCGATCGATCAAATAAGACTCCCTTATACAACCTGCAAGTCAACCTTCAAAAATTCAACCTCCAAGCTCCCTAGCGAGAGAGCATCTTCCCAAGTCGACCGTTAGAATCAAACCTGTCTTACCTATTCCGCCCTCGAAGAGGTAGCTAGAATATCAATCGGTCAATCCATACCTTACTCTATTGCTATAGAATCAACCCAAAGCTTCCAGTCGCCCTATCTGATTTGGTAGACTTGGCCAAAGTTCGGGTTTGGGATCCTTGCAATCACTACAAAGCGCCGTTATCTATACATTGAGCCTGATGAAAACTTTATTGCATCCTCCTTCGTACTACTCACAACACGAATACGGTCCACTTATGCTCGTAGCGAGTCGCTGCATTAATCCAGACATGTTATGAATATTACAGCCGAAAGTCTCGTTTACATGCCTACTCCCACTCCCACTCCCACGCCCACGCCCACGCCCACGCCCACGCCCACTCTCACGCCCACGCCCACGCCCACGCCCACATGCCTATATGCCCACCACCTGTCGCGCTCTCTGCATCACCGTCCCACGTGTGACTTGCAAGTCTGAGTGACAAGTTTCTCGTCAATGTACTTCTGTATCTCGTTGACACGTCTGTATGCGAATACCGGGAGAGATTGCATTCAATCATCCCAATATGGTGGCTCTTCGTAATACATGTGGCGGCGTATATTCTTCGGGATCTCTGCCAACAAGGGATCCTCCATCCAGTCTTGGGCTGTCCATACAATCTGGTGACAATGGTATACCGTGAACTTGTCTAGCTTGGCCACCATGGGATCTCGTGCCAGCAGTCGTATGGCACCAGCTAGGCGAATATCGTAGTGCAGGATGGTCAATTCGCGAAGTGACTCTGGCAGGAGACTTGCAAGGCCTGCTTGTTGAAAAGAGTCATCTCCTTCGCGATGGGAGCTATTGCCAGGGTCGAAGCCTTCAATACCAACAAGTGCGATGTCAGAGATTGTCAAGACCTTCAGCGTTCCTAATCCGCATAGGGACCGGAGAGGAGTGCCATCCCACCCGGGGAATGGTGAATGGAGGTAGTCCTCAGTGCGGTGAAGGATTTGCAAGGTTTCCAGGTTTTCAAGCTCTTCCAAGGCATTGACTAGAATTACCCAATCTCTTTCCCAGTCGTCTATTTTTTTTGCGTCGAAGTACTGGCGAAGTAACCATCGATTTGGCCAGCGAACCGTCAGTGATTTGAGTCTCGGACAAAGAACCAAGAGAGCCTCAAGGTAAGTCATGTACCATACTATGAGAATTTCAAGAGACTCCAGAGCACTGTCGAACCTCTCCGGGAGGTCCAGAGTAAAAGGGTGCTCTTGGTCGAAACGCCCAAGGCGCGAGATTACGAGACTGCGGAGTGAAGGAAGCTGCAGAAATACCATGATCTCGGCCAGCGAGAGACCACAACAGTGCTGCCTATCGATCACATCATGGAGCTCGATATTCTTGACAGTGCAAAGGCCGGGACTTTGGCCAAGACTGGACAGGGTCCGAGCGAGAATGTCATCCTCTTTCCAGTGCCACCTGATGTAAAGCTTGAAGGTCCCGACCGAACTTCTTGTTCCGAGCCTCCGACACAGCACAATTAGAAAAGCAATGCTGCCAATGCTGCCAATGTATCTGGGGTCGGCAAGCGCTTCCAAAATGGGCTCATAGCAACTTGCGTCCAAGCCACTCTGGCTCAGTGCCGTTCGGCAAAGTCCCATATGATCGCGAAGGGGAAAACATGATGGTTTGATCATCCTTCCAACATACTGGTGCAACGTATCGACGTGCGAGAGCAGTGTGGGGTTGCAGAGTATCGCTATACAGAGCTTTTGCAAATGTTCAGGGCGGCCCTTTCCATCGACATCAAAGCCAATCGTTTGATAAAGGCGGGGAGTTGCTAGCCGGTACCCGTTCCTGTTCGTAAGACACAGAGCCCGGAAATTGGCTGTTCTATTCGACATGAATCCATCCAGCCAGGACAAGATTTGGACGTGGATCTCGTCCGGTAATCGATGGGTGAGGAACATCGTCTGACAGTGTACCCTTGAATGGAGGATGATCTTGTGGGATTTTCGATGGACAACCGGAATGTGCACTCTGCTTCTTGACAATAGCGAGTAGATCGTGCGAATGAGTTCTCAGGAGTGAGTAGACCGGTGTAGATGAGGGAAGCTACAGAGAGGCAGCGTTCAGTATGGTTCTTTTTATGTTTCGGCAATGGAGTTTTTGTTGATGGAGGCACAGCAGTGCTGTCACTGCCGTCAGCGCCTACTGTTGTCGCTACCGTTGGCGCCTACTGCTGTCACTGACATGGGCGCCTACTGCTGTCGTGCCATAGGCTCCTACTGATGTGTCTCTACGACAGCATTGCTGTGCCTATTGCTGTGCCTTCACTGCTGTGCCTCCGTGTTCCGGAGACAGCAGCAGCCGAGCGCGGCACGGGAATCAAATCTCGCTAGCAGAATGCCTCCGGGCAGTGGGATCTGAAAAAAGAAACGCATTGTAAGGTGCTGGAATTCGCTTTTCCGGCTCGTTGTTAGGTATGTAGGTAAGGCACAATTGTAAAGTCGGGTTGATTGTACATTCTTGGGGGAGTGTCGTTTGTCTCACTAGCTTCGGATCAGGCGAATCTTTCAGCCGAGACGTTCCCTAGGTACTTCCAAGTTTCTAGGTGGTAAGGTAAGGTAGTTCATCACCAGCCTGTCTCTAACTTACCTGACCACACTCTCTCTACACACGAACCCATGGCTTCATCCATCGACGACCTCTTCCGAAGACCCAATCTCCCTCCCGCCTCCAACAAGCGCAAGTACGAGGCGTCTGACGCGCAGGAAGTCTACAAATCCACAAAACTTACCAAATCTTCTTCGCCAAATGGCCACACCAATGGCGCGTCCGTAAAGGACGGAAACGAAGATGATAACGATGATGATGAGATGGAAGCTGGGCCCGAGCTGCCTCCTGACGACGATGAAGGCGACGATGAGGATGGAAATTTCTTCGGCTCGGGCATGACGCAGAGCGCAACAGAAGCATTGGACTACATCGATCAGGCAGATGGACCAGAAGAAGCTTTGCAAGAAGAGAAGATTGATTCGGTCTGGTTGAGGCGATTGACCAACTCGTTTGAAAAGAAAGTCACGAGAAATGCAGAGTTGAGGGCGAAATATGAAGGCGATCCGGCAAAGTTCATTGATAGCGAAGCGGATCTTGATGCTGAGATCAAGAGCTGGAGTCTGCTAGGTGAACATCCGGAGCTCTATGCAGAGTTTGCTGCTGAGGGAGGAGCTGCGGCAAGCTTGGTTGGGCTATTAGCGCATGAGAATACAGATATCGCGATTGGAGCTATTCAGATATTGGCTGAGCTGCTAGACGAAGACGTGCAAGCCGAGCAGGAGCAGTGGGATGCGCTGGTTGCTGCGCT
Organism: Sphaerulina musiva SO2202; assembly: GCF_000320565.1. Lineage (NCBI taxonomy): Eukaryota > Fungi > Ascomycota > Dothideomycetes > Mycosphaerellales > Mycosphaerellaceae > Sphaerulina > Sphaerulina musiva. The sequence goes on from NW_016017392.1 coordinate 134,672, forward strand.
ACTGGATGCGGATCTACTGGAACTGCTTATGAGCAATCTGGGAAGACTGGATGAGGAGAATGAGAGCGATCGGAGCGGTTTATACCACAGTCTGGAAGTGCTGGAAAGCTTGGCTGGACAGCAGGCCATAGCAGAGAAGATTGGGCAGGAGAAGGTGCTGATGTGGCTGTGCAATCGCATCAAGGTAGTTGAGAAGCCAGTAGGACAGAACAAGCAGTATGCAGCGGAAGTGCTCCAGGTCTTACTGCAGTCCTCTCCTCTGCTGCGGAGGCGCTTGATTGTGGACATTGATGGCGTTGATCTTTTCCTTCAGCTGCTCGCGGCTTACCGGAAACGCGACCCAGCCAAGGATACTCCGGAAGAAGAATATGTCGAGAACCTCTTCGATGCTCTAACGTGCGCTGTAGACGAAGCGGAAGGGAAAACCAAGTTCGTAGAAGCAGAAGGAGTAGAGCTTTGCCTTATCATGCTGAAAGAAGGGACGAAGAACATCACCCAGCGCGCTCTTCGAGTCTTGGACCATGCCACAAACGGTCAAGGAATTGCTCCCGCCATGGTGTGCGATAAGATCGTGGAGGCTGCAGGTCTCAAACCGCTCTTTAGTGCCTACATGAAGGGCAAAGACGCAGCTAACACCGAACACCTGCTTGGTATCTTCTCCGCCTTACTGCGCCTTCTACCCGGTGATTCCGCAGCACGGATCCGTGTGCTAGCAAAGTTTACAGAGAAGGACAATGAAAAGGTGATGAAGCTGATCAAGCTTCGCAAGGACTACGCTTCACGTGTTTCAAAGGTCGACAAAGAGATCGCCCAAGAACAAAGGAGTTTGACGGATGAGGAAATGGAGGAGAGAATTGACGACTGGTTCTCACGCCGACTTGATGGAGGTCTGTTTTGTGTACAAATGTGCGATGTGATCTTAGCTTGGCTCGTCGCGGAGGACCAGCAAATCAGGGAGCTGATGTTGCAGGAATTCCATGGTGGATTTGGCATGATCAAGGCTTCTCTCGATGAGCAGATGAGGGGCCTTGGAGGTGGGAGTGAAGAGGAACATGATACGAGAGAGATGCTGGAGACATTGATTGGTTTTCTGGATGAGCAGAGGTAGGGCGAGGCACGTGAAAAGCGAAGCACCCTCATCAGCCTTTGCATCACTGGAGCCTCTCGCCGTCCGAACCGAAGTCTCCAGCTCCGATTGTCTTGAATAGCGCGCCTTTCCGTGCTGTTCTGCTAAATTTGCCTTATCAACGTGTAGTGCCTGCTAGCGGATGGAGGTATGCTTGCATCGGTACCCGAAGCAGGTGAAATGACCTAATATGGGAGACCAGATATATGTACTTAAGGTAGCGATGTGCTGAAGGGATCTTGTGGCTTGCGCAAGTGAGCACTGTATCTGTATTTGTATAGTGTCTTTATCGCAGACGAGAGCAGGAAGTGATGATTGTGAGTGCATGTGAAGGTGGTGCAAGTGGAGGCAGAGTGACCTCAAGCGAGGAGGAGGAATGAGGTGAAATTGATTGATCCGACTCCGCTTCGGCACGTGCTGGCGGGGCACACTCAGATCGCGTCATCATCAGCAAGGTGGCGACCTCAGGAATAATGCCCACTCCCAGCTCAGCTGAATAATTCCATCTCTAGACTCTCGCTGCTGCACTACTACTAGTACATGTACCTTTATCCTCTGTGACTTGACATCTGTATTGACAGTATTGCCCGCGCATTTGGAAAAACCGTCACACACTCCTACTACACGCACCCTTTCTTCGAGGTACGTAACGCGCACCTTCCATCTGGTTGTACGCTCTTTCCTGAAGCGGCAACGACTCGGCATCCGCTCGGCTTCATAATCTGCTTGCAAATCCAATATCGACTAGAAAGCTCTCCCTGATTATTACTGTCTTTGACAACACTGCGCGACCACTGTTCACCTCACTACCACTACCACTACCACTACTACCGTACATATACCTCTATCCCCTCTGTCTCTCTCTCGACCACACTCCCATTGATGTCTTCAGCATTGCGCCGAACTCTACTCACCACGCGATTCACAGCTCCCAACACCTTCCGAGCCACATACCAACCCATCTTCACCAACTTCAGACCCTTTTCCGTCACATCATCCACCATGGGTCAAGGCGTGCACAACCTGCAAACCACTGCGGAGTACAAGACCGCCATGGACGAGAAGGACGTCCTGCAGGTCATTGACTGCTACGCGACCTGGTGCGGTCCTTGCAAGGTGATTGCGCCACAGGTCAGCAAGTGAGTACCTCGCCTCATTTCTCGATACATACATACATGCCATCTGTTTCGGTCCGCCTTCGCACATGCTAACCACCCCTCCTCTCATCAACAGATTTGCAGACGAATTCCCCGCCGCCAAATTCTACAAAATCGACGTCGATGAGCTCCCAGAGGTCGCGCAGGAGTTGGCCGTTCGCGCCATGCCTACTTTCTTGCTCTTCAAGAACGGCCACAAGGTCGGTGAGGTTGTCGGTGCCAACCCACCTGCTCTCAAGGCTGCCATTGAGAAGGCCTTGTAGGTGGAGAAAGGAGAAAGACATCTGCGATACGAATTGGGCATAGAGAAGGTGCGAGACGTGGTGGAGCGCACACGCCAGTGAGAGAGATACCATAATACCACTACCACTACCGGGTGGGTGGATACGTGGGCGGATGGATAAGTTGACGCATTTTCGGTCCCGATCGTACGGTCGCGGAGGACATTAGATGAAAATCGAAATGGAATTGAAAACATCAAGCTCTCAATCTCTTCCTCTCTCTCTCCCTCTACCATCATATTATCATGATGATCATCGTCATCATCACCCGATAGCGATAGGTAGCAAGCAAACCATGACCTAACAGCCAAACCAGGCAACACCAAACCCAACAACGAAAAATCTCCTAGCCGCGGTAGATTCGAGAAGAAAGATACGAGGACCCAGACTGTACCTACATACATATCCATACATGTAAACATGGGTCTTGCAAGATACAGTCCATACATGTAAGTAATGTACGACCTACCTACCTACATCAGGCTACATACATAAGGTACCTTACATACCTTACCCAAAGGTAGGTAAGGTAATTATGCATTTACTATACACTACCTACCTACCTTATGCATACATACCTACCTACCTGTAGGTAAGGTATGCATACCTAGAGGTATCTCAAGGTAACCTTTAAGATCAGGTACCTTAACATACCTTACCTATGAAATCCGGGCACGTTCTGTATAGGTAGGTAAGATAGGTAGTTTTCATTCGTTTCTTTACGCTTTCATTCATTTACTTATACGATGATTGTAATTCTTCATTTTAATACTACCTGGTAGGCTGGCATAGGAGGTATTGCATTTTGGAGGGTAGAGATATCCGATTAATCTGCTTTTTTTTTCTTTTTCTTTTTATTCCTGGTATCTACTATCTCGTATCAATCTCTTTATCTTTTCCGTTCTTTTAGGGACGGGGATAGAGGAGGAATTGTGTAAGAACGAAGAAAGAAGAAACACTAGAAAAAGAAGAAGAGAAAAAAAAGAAAAAAGGAAAAGAAAAGACGAAGAAGGAATTTTTCGTTCAAGTCGACAAGAGAGGAGGAAACTTTGTGTCGTCTGTGTGGGTAAGTAACCTACCTACCTATTTATGGGTAGGTATTCCTTGAGATTTGGTTTTTTTTTCTTTTTGTTGTTCTCTTTTTCGGTTTCAAGAATTGTGTTTGGATTTGATCGGAAGTGATCTGATCTGATCTGACATCTTTTCATTGGTGCTCTTTCCTCTCTTTCTCTCTCTCTCTCTTCTCTCTTGCTTTCTCGCTCTCTCTCTCTCGCCCTCTGTCTCTCTCTCTCTCCTCCTGATTCTCCCCTGTCTCTCCCCTTCTCTCCCGCGCGCGCAGTCTGTCGAAAGTCAAAAGCATGCGAACACTGCAGAACAAAACTCCCGTTCCTCCCGTTACAAAGCAAGTGGTATCTTGGACGAAAACAAGTAGATTCCGGATTTTTTCTCGATAAGCTATGCGGCGCATTGTCGCGAGGTTTACCAAGGGAAAGCAGCGATGATGCTGGGTATAAGCGCACTGTGATAAATTTCTTCGTTAGCAATTCCCGTGGAGCATGTCGGGACTGTGAGTGATGTCAGAAACATACCTAACTGCCAATGTGGCTGCGATTCCGGTCAGCGCTCTCCTCCTAATCTTCTCTTTGCGGAGCTCCACTTCCACTGGTCTCGCTCGGGCGGCTGCTCGCGACGCTGCCTCGGCTTCGATCTCATCTTCCTTCTCGACTACCTCTTCAATCTTCCGTTTGCCTTTCTCGCGCGTGATCGTGCCATCAATCTTTCTTGCCTCTGCAACCATCTGTCTCGCCTTTTCGAGCATCTCGTCTGTATTATCTGGAATGTCCAGGTTCGGGTGGTTGGAAGGCATTTCCACCTTGAGCTTCACATCTTCCTCGCCATTGGCGCCTGTGGTCGTCTCCACTTCGAGTCGCACAGTGTCCTTTGGCGGTGCGGTTGTTCCGTTCACGGTGGTCTTTGGCGATGCGGTTGTTCCGTTCACGGGCTCCACTGGCGCCACGACGACGGGTTCTTCGGGCTCAGCAGTTGTGCCGCGGGTTCGTCGTGGCCTTCTAGGAGTGGCGATCTTGCGCGGAGTCGCTTTGGCCTTGGATGGTGACTCGGATCTCATGCTGCGCGCACCTCGTGTTGTGCGTCGGCCTCCGCCCGGCGTCTTTGCGCCATTCGTGGTTTCAGTCATGTGGAAAGGTGGTGGTGACTTGATGGTCTTTTTCGGGTCGCTGGTTCCGTGGATGATTGGTTCCGGGTCGAGGAGCGCTTTGATCCAATGTCTGATGCCGTATTCATCGGCGAGGTCGAGCGCTGTGAAGTAAACATGAGCATCTGGCTGCGCCCGCACCCGCATTGGGCTGCTTAAAAAGTCGGGAGTCATGTCACACACCTTTCTTGGGGTCAATCCATACGTTCCCGGCGACCTCTTCGCTAGAAGCCTCCTCCAAGCTCTTGATGTACTCTTTCTCCAGTGCCTCTTCTTCCTGTTGCGCCCAGGGAAAAGCAGCCTTATACATGCCCGTTGCGCTGATGAAGCCGTCACTTGCGCGTCGCTATTGTCCCACTTTAGCCTTCACCTCATCATTCGTCAATGCGCCATCGCACGCGCGGGGTGTCCACGTACCATCAAAAAGTAGGCCTCTGGGAATTTGCGGTTCGTGCCTCGCAGGAAGATGCCGCTGCCCGTCAGGTCTTTGGGTAAGGGTACGCGCAGATGCGCATAGTCGAGGACACCCAGGTTTTCGAGCTTGGTGGCATTGGAGGTGCCAATCTGGCCCGGCTTCACTTTGAGCTCCGTCTGTCCCAAGCACCGACGCTCCACGAGTATCTCATCTGCAGTGCGCCAACCGTTAGTGTGTCTGTTCACGCTGTATTCGCCTCGCGACAACGCAGCGATGGTCCGGAATGCGACGACGTACGCGGTGGAGAGCGCTCCTCTGCCAGCATCATGTTCTGTTGCTCGGGGAGCGCATGCTGACGCTCAATGGATGGGGCCATCGTGTCCGACGCGTTGGAATGTCTCTGTCGCTCTGTCTCTTATCTCACGCGGTCGATGTGGTTGTTTTGCGCGCAATTGTCGCGACTCGGGGCGAGATGGGAATGGTCGGCTCTCTGAACACGTGGACCACGCGACCGGGGAGCGGTATGTCGCCTCAACGTCGTCGCGCAACGACCACTCTAGTAGTACAATAAGGCAATGGGGATTATATAACGAGTACAATGGTAGAAGTGGAGGGGGAAGAAGAAGAAGAAGAGGGACCAGTCGTCACGGATGTGTTGCGCGACAAGGATGCAGTCCTTTGCGAAGGATGGAGAAAGGGAACCTGTGGACCTAAGCTCTGGGGGACGCCCGAACGCCTTTTGCCGTGCAGCTGGTCACTGGTCGATGATGGACCGAGTCAACCGACCGCAAATGACGAGAAAATCACGAGAAAATCACGAGGCTGGGCCTCAGGAAATTGCAACTGAAGACTCCGGCATTCATTCTGATTGTTTATTACCTACTTTTTACCATCTAGCTTCTGCTGCCGTCGTCTCATTCGTTCCATTGGTATGATTTTTTAATGTAGCGACAACAAATGCAGATGGCTGGTCAGCACTTCTTCCATACCTTACCTACAGGTAGCTGGCTCTCTCTCTCTCTACTGGCTCCATCCCTGCCATCACGGGATGGCTCAGATACCAGGTATCTGATCAAGGGAGTCGGCAAGGCTGAAGAATGCCCGCGCGAGTAATGGTCGCAATTAATTCCATCTTCTCATGACCGCACCGCACGAGAAAGTGGTCCCAGCAGTCCAAACACACTTGACACTTGACACTTGGGATGCTGCTCGCACTGCTGCCTGTCCGGTACAGGTACATAAAATGTCGTCCGCAGGGGATTCCAGGGCGGTGCAGAAAGACAAATGGAGGAAGGTGTTTGTTTCATACCTCACGAAATGTTGCTGACTGAAGCTTCTTGGCCCCACTTTGGACTGCATCTGTGCTGTGTTAGTTCTAGCTATTCACCGCAACAAACACAGCCAACAGCTGTACCTCGCCCCCCGACTACAACCACAGCGCACAATACACTACCTCTCCTCGTGCGGCACACTGCACTCTCACGACACCACTGTCGCATAGCAATCCTACTACCACAACTCGGACCGTCACCATGTCGGCGCCAAACAAGGACGACCTGGAGCCTGAGGTCACGGAGGGGTTCAAGGTGGGCGAGAAGAAGACGATTGACGAGTACCAGCAGCTAGGTGAGTTCAACCTGCTCTCGTTGGTCAGCACTTCCCGACAGGAACAGGTATATGGCCAGTCATAGCGAGGTGTTCACAAGTTGGCATCTCTCCGCGAATCTTGCAGACAGCTATATGAATTGTGGGCGGGCGGGCACGCAGTGGCCCAGAGACTACCTTTCAGAGTGGGAAACCAGTCAACTCTATTTGATCACACTTCTTCAACATTGGATTCCTCGCTACGACAATGCCCAATACTGCTTACTACCTTACCTACCTTCTCTTCTCCATGCCCACCTGCTCCAACTCTTAGCCTCTCTTCACTCAAAACGCACATAGCTGACCCGCCAATCCAGACCAAGGAGACGAATCTCTCCGCAAATACAAAGAATCTCTCGGACTTGGCGGTGGCACCCGCATTGGTGACCCCAACGACCCACGGCAAGTCATCATCAAATCTCTAGGTCTTGAAGTCGAAGGTCGTCCAGACATCATCATCAACCTCGAAAAGGAAGGCGCCCTCGCAGATCTCAAGAACCACCCCTTCACCATCAAGGAAGGAGCTACGTTTCGCATGAAGGCCATTTTCACCGTTCATCACCAGATTCTGAGTGGGTTGAAGTATGTGCAGGTGGTTTCGAGGGGGCCCTTGAAGAATAAGATGCAGGAAATGATTGTAAGTGTCTCTCATTTCATCCCCCACCTATCCTTCGTAACTACCTTACTGTAAACTAACGTGTCCCCTCCTCTCTTTTTCTCCTTGCAGGGCTCATACTCCCCCAACACAACCGAAAAGCCCACCTATGAAAAGAAATTCGAACCCGACACCGCACCCACAGGCATGTTGGGACGAGGCAAATACAGCGCCGTCAGCAAATTTGTCGATGACGATAAAGTGACTCATCTGGAATTCGCGTGGACATTTGAAATCAAGAAGGATTGGTAAAGAACCTAGGGGGTGATGCATGTGGTGGCGATGGCGGTGATGGTGTTGGTGTTGGTGTTAAGAGGTAATGTACCTTTGGTAGTAGCCAGCTACATACCGTAAGGTACAGTAAAGAGGTACAGTAAAGAGGTACAGGTACAGGTAGCCAGCCATAGGTACCAATATGGTACCTATATGCCTGATCTTTGCTTGCATCGTCGAGGAGAAGAAAGCCCTTTCCTGCTACCTACCGTACCTAGGTACCTTACCTTGTCATGAAGAATCAATCTCACACGCACAGCACCCAAAACTCAACCAAGAATGAATTGACCGAATTCCAATAGGGTAGAGTCTTGCCATGTATTGGCCCAAGTACGTGCTGCACGCTGCTGGTGACAAGATTTCAAGTATGTAGGGTCTTTTTATGATTGGTCGTAGGTAACATCTGCGTTAAATATCGAACTTGATACGTGGGGGTATCTCCAACTCATGGAATCTCGTGACTCTCCAGAAAACGCCCGCTCGAACGCTTCCACTCATGTACACATGTATCATAATCATCATCTCAGCAAATGTGGTATAAGGTAGATGAGACCAACATCCCGGCGCTTTTCTTCCGTGCTTTTTGTTTTCTCCTTTCAAAAATCTCCGCATCCCTCACAGAATGCGCAATTCAAGGCGTCCAGAAGCGATTTCCTCTGGATCATGCTTCCCATGACCGATGATACCGAGTATCCGTAGTTGATGATCCTAATCATCCGCATCTCCTCCTCTACGATACTTAAGTCCATGAATCTCACTGCCGAATACAGTCAGTACACTTTTTGCCTCTCATTCAAGAACCAGAGACAGTATCCGAGGGCTCCACATACTCAAATCTCTTGACCAGCGTCCCTTCTCCGCCCTTCTCCAGATCCACCATGTAGACATAGAAATCCCCTTCGCTCGTTGCCACCATGACATGTGGAACGCTATTGGCCATGGCCACCACACATCTTACAGGTTGTCCATTTGCTCCCCTGGGTACTCTTACCCAGGCAAAATCTCTTTGAGGTTCCCACATCTCTGTCACAGAGGAGGGGAGGTAGCCAGCGGCGCGTGACACAATGGTGGTGCCGACGTTTTGCGAGGTGCGGCGGACGAGAGACATGAAGCCTGCTTGGCGGGGCTGGGGAGCTGATGCGAGGGCGCTCGGGTCGCCGTCGAGGTTTTGTTCGGAGGATTCGATTTCGGATTGGATGGGCGATTCGCTCCGTTGGCGAGATGACGAGAATGAGCTGTGTCGAGGGGATGAGGGCGGTGAGATCGGACGCGGCGTGTTGCCGTTATTGGGGTTGGAGCCTGGTGGGGCGAGCTTGAAGATGTGGACCGTCTCTGTCGCAGACGAGACGCAGAGAAGGGTGGAGGTAGCGTTGAAAGAGATGCAGAAGATGCGGGCGGGCATACTTCCGCGGCGGAACTGATAGAGCTTCTTGCCAGAGGGAATGGAAAAGACGCGGATCACGGTGCCCTTTTCTGATGCGGTGGCCATGAGAGTGCCATCGTTGTTGAGAGCAATGTACGAGAGTGGCGACTGATGGGCTTGTATCACAGTCACCTCTTCCTCGCGACCCAGATCATAGAGCAGCACATCGCCGCTGACGGACTCCCTCGCAGCTGCTGAATTGGGCACATGCGCGGGCGGGGCATTCGTATTGTGTCCCGTCCTCTGGTAGTGGGGGATAGCGAGGTAGTTGTTCTCGGAGCTGGGTGATATGGCGCAGATGCCAGCTGGATTGAGAGGTGTGGGGTGCTGGAGCAGCATCTTCATGTTGCTGATGTCGTAGATGAAGGCGATTTCCTCCAGTAGCACCACGAGGCGCTTCCGGTTCATCTTGACAGCGACCACCATGCCGTGGAAGGTGAGCTCGCATATGGTCGAGTGTCTCTGCGTCCGCTGCTCAGTCTCAATAAGATGCGTCCGTTTATGCTGCGCTCCGTGATTGGGCGCACGCACCTTGGTATTAACAATGCGGAGGTGTCGCGGTGTGAGGGTCATGGCAACGAGGGAAGTCGAGAAGAGCTGCTCAACAAGAGAGATGTCTTCTTCGTATGAATGGTTGGTGAGTTCGAAGGGATCTGTGGTATAGACGCGCAGGCCGCGGGTGGTTGCTGTGTTTGGCGCTCAGTTCTCCTCCTGTAAAGCGCCAACGCACCCTTCGATCTCTTACCAACGGCCAGCAGGCTGTGATCCTGGTTGAAGGTGACATAGTTCAGCCCCGACATGGCGGCGGCGGCGGCGGCGAGTGTGATGGTGGTAGAGATGGTGGTGGTGGTGGTGGTGTACGACAGGATCTCGCGCTCCGTCTCATCGGGGGAGGGAGTGAAGTTGAACGAGAGGTATTTGAGAATGTGTGTGTGTGTGACTGGGTGTGTTGTTGTTGATCCAGGCTGTCTTCCACCTTGAGCTGTCATCACGCGCACTGCGGAGCTAGGTACGAACGTCACTTCTCCACTGCGCGTGTAGCCGTGGGATCCCTGCTCGCCGATAAACGATAAGGCGTCGGACTAAAAATACCTTAGCAGCGCAAGACCCAAGACGGTGCGAGTGGCCGAGTCGCCCGAGTGCGACGGCGTGATCCTTGAATTAATTTCGCAGGCAGAGGATTTTTGATGGAAGAAAATGGAGAGCCGAAGCCCTTTCCCATAATCCCATTCAGGCTCTGCGCACTCATAATAATGACACATGTCCCGTCATATACACTTTCGGTGATATACCAGCGCATGGCTGTTCTCGTTGTTGGTTGTCATCGTTGATGTTGTTATTGTTGTTGTCGTTGTCGTTGTCGTTGTTGTTGCTCCCTCCCGTCTCCTTGCACAAACGCACACGGGATCTACCTGTCTTGCATCTGCAGTGAGATCCACGAAGCCCGGTGGGAGGGACTGCCTTCTAGGAAGAGAGGCGATCCCTGCTATATCACTTTCTGCAGCAGCAACTATGGCTATGAACGATACACTCCCGACCGCACTGGCAGACTCTGCCGCTGAAACAAGGTCCGCACAGAGGAAGTTGTCACTCGTTCCAGATTCTCCCGTCCATGACGACCGTGACACCTCACTCTCGCTGTTTGACCATAGTCACCGATCAAATGGCAACAGCCTCGCTACCGACAGGAGCTTCAGCTTGCCTACCACGACCTCCAAGCTGAGACGGAGTAACAGCGTTCCTATGGCTCGCCAGGCTGTGGGGAGAGATCCCCAAAAGCAGCACCGCGATGAACTCATCATGGACACGAACAAGTCCTCCATCGTGTCCAAACGATCCGTCGAGAAGCTGTACTACGATGGCGAGCCCGAGTACTTTCGCTACTTTGTCAGCAAGTTCAAGCGACGATCTCCCCTCATCAATCGCGGCTACTGGTTGCGCATGAAGGCCATCGAGCATGGGGTCTCGCGATTCTTGGCAGAGCGAACAGCGAAGCGCAAGGTCGTGGTCAATCTGGGCTGCGGATAGTATGTATCTTCTTCCTTCACTCTCCTGCCCGCATCGTCCTCTTCCATAAGGTGCCTAAGGTAGGCAGGGCTCGAGCTGACCCCCGCCACAGTGATCCATTACCATGGCTGTTCCTAGGCAAGCAACCACTCCTGTGCCAAGACGCCACCTTTGTCGATGTCGACTATCCTGTCTTGATGCAGAACAAGATTGGAATCATCCAAAAGACGGAACCGCTCAAGGCATTGCTGCCCAAATTCACCACCACCGGCAGAGATAGAGGCCTTCTAGCCTCGAGCAGTCCGTACGTTGCTATTGGATGTGATCTGATCAATCTCGACCCCTTGCAAGACATATTACAGGACCATCTGCAGATCGGCAATGGAGATGTGGCAGTCCTGTTTACTTCCGAAGTCTCCACCGCATACATGACTGTCGACGGATCGCAAGCTGTGTTCCAGTGGGCAGCGACCTTCGACGATGTCCGATTCTGCTTGCTCGAGCAACACTTACCCGATGGGCCGGATCACCCATTCGCTGCGACCATGCTAGCCCATTTTGACAAGTTACGGACACCTTTGCGCGCCATCGGGACTATGGACATGATGAAGGCACGTTTCCGGGCAGCTGGTTTTCCTGAGAACGGCACAGAGATTCGATCGCTGTGGGAGCTGTGGTCTGATCCAACTTTTCTGACTGCCGAGGAGCGAAGGAAACTCGATCGAGTAGAACCATTCGACGAGTGGGAGGAGTTTGCACTTTTTGGCTCTCACTACTTCTTGCTATTTGCAGAGAAGGAGCCAAATAAGGACTATAGTATCAAGCCATATAGAGCCTCCCGGGCGTCAATATTCGCAGGCTCAGTACAGGGCTCTTTTGCGTCCAGCCCCACGGTCGGCAATAGTCCCGCGATACCACAATATCATTTCGGACCGGGAGACATGCTGCACACACACGAGTTACGAGAACCCCACGACTTCCGGCGTTTCGCAGTCGCGACACCACCCCTTCAGGTAGATGCTGCCGGAGACTCCGTCGGCCTTCACGGAGGACTGGGCACACAGGAACGACTCGAAACTTGCAATACTTACTCGCGGTTTGATACGACGCAGGCAATCACAGGACCGCCTCTGCGGACTGGTTTGATGTGCCACAGCATGACCAGACTGGGCAGTACCTCCAACTGTGTCCTGACAGGGGGTCGAACATCACCAGACAAGGCCAGCGCGGAATCGTGGCTACGACTCGACGGGAAGTGGAGGCGTGTACAGGATCTACCACGAGGACGCTATCGACATTGTGCTGTACCGCTTGTGCTACCCACAGACCCTCGCCCAGCTCATACTGTACTCATGTTTGGCGGCAAGACGAGCGAAGGACAAGTCTTGGACGAATGGCTGATCTGGACTGGTGAGACTGGCTGGCAACAAGTCACGGTGCAAGGTGTCGAAAAACCACCAGCTCGATTTGGAGCTGTGATGATTACAGACAACAAAGGCGGCGTGTCTGGCGTGCTCATTGGAGGCATGACCTCCGCAGGGCGAGTGCTGAACGACTTTTGGCACTGGACACTAGAGCCTGACATGACGCTGATCTGCAAGAATGTGACTGCCAAGGCGATCGCATTCTTGAAAGCAGATGGTTGTATTCTCGGACGATTCGGAGCACAGCTTGTGCGGTCGAATCGAGGAATTCTCATGATTGGTGGCATCACTGGCGCCCGCATGCTGACACGGCAAGACGAAATATTGAATATGAAGACGCTTCGACCGCAACCAATCCAAGGACCAAGACCACTTCTCGTGGGGCATACAGTACAGGATGTTGACGGCGGACTGATAGTACTCGGAGGAGGAGCCACGTGTTTCTCTTTTGGCACAACATGGAACCGCAGCTGCATACTTAACGAAGCTGAATCTGGCCAGTTTGAGATGCAATGGCGGCTTCATTCGACCTTGGACGGAGGCAAGCCCACTGCAGAGCAAAATGCAACATTCGTTGCATCACCAAGAGTCGCAACAACATCAGCCATGAATAGCGTTACATCAATCCCTGGAAAAATGCCTGAACCCTTGCAAATCTCTGAAGTGGAGACAACCCATGGTATCAACTTCTCGGAATACGTCGAAGCGGCTCGACCTGTTGCTCTACGAAAATGTCGCCTCGGACCATGCATAGCGACGTGGACAAATTACTACCTCAAAGACAACATCGGCGCCGACCGCAAGGTATCTGTACACTCCGCGTCATCACAAGCCATGGACTTTCAAAACAAGAACTTCTCATACATTACTCAAAACTTTGGCACATTTATGGACTCTGTCGAAAGAGGTGAACGCCTCTATCTCCGATCTCTATCAACTGAAGCTCCGAGCAAAGCGCCAACAAAACTCTCGGATGACTTCCCGTCCATAGCGAAGGACTTCCTCCTCCCCGATGAGCTGGAGGAATACGTGCAACAAAAGGCTCATAGCTCTCCCCTGCGGATATCCGGACCAGTGAACATGTGGCTCCATTACGATGTGATGGCGAACATATATTGTCAAATCCGCGGGCGAAAACGGCTGATCTTATTCCCACCTAGTGATGTAGCACACCTCGACTTTGCGCCCGGATCCTCATCCTCATCACTCGATGTCTTCGCTGCCGACACCGCTTCGCAACACCCTGGACTGAGTAGCACCCACCCCCAGGAAACCATCCTCGAGCCCGGAGATATATTATTCATACCTCCCATGTGGCCTCACACTACAGCGTCCGTGTCTTCACCTCCGGATAGGAACTACACAACATCGGTGGCTGTGAATGTGTTCTTTCGAGATCTGGAAAATGAGCATGCGTATGCCGCGGGTCGTGATGTCTATGGCAATCGAGATTTGGCCGCCTACGAGAAAGGTCGCAAAGATTTGGCGAAGATTGTCAAAACCTTTGAGGATCTGCCTGCTGGTGTTGCGAGATTCTATCTGGATCGACTGGGCCATGAATTGTTGCAGGAAGGGCAGAGGTTTCAACCTGATACGCCACCTGATGAACATGGAGGCAAAGGCAAAGGCGTTGCGACAACACCTCATTCTCCTGGTCCCCTTCTTCAATCGGAGAGTCCTGCCGATGCTAAGTCCTCTTCATCCTCTCACGGCCAGACAGCGAGTCGCCATAGCGAAGACGTGGCCTCGGGTATCAAGAGTGCTGCCGATCGGAATGAGGGCAGTTCTGGATCTGCTACGTATGCAAACGGCTCGACAGAGAGACCGGATGTCCAGAGCCCCCATGCTAGTCATGTTGCATCGCCGAGTGTGACGGAGAGTGGAACGGGCAGTATTGCATGGAGCAAAGCCACGAGTGGGACAATACACGATGTTTACGCGGAATTGGGCCAGTAGGAGAACGATGATCAAGAAGCGAGAGAGAGGGAGGACAATTGATGGGGTTGGAGTCAGGTGCATGATATGTGTGGATAGGACAGGAAGCGTATGTGATAGCAACGATTTGCAAGGTACATGTTTCTGGACAATTAGCAACAGTTTGGGGGGAGGGGGGGGGGGGCTTCATCATACATATAGCAAACTCAGGGTGGTACTCGGGGTGGTGCTCGGGGTGGTACTCGAGAAGTAGCGTGTTGTGTTGAACGGTCTCGAGGTTTTCATCAACCATCAAGGCTTCTCCTTTCTTTCTTGAGAAGGAGAGAAGGTAGGGGAGGTGGTAGGGGAGGGACAAGACGGTAGTTCTGTGCGAACCAATCGGTATAGGCTGAGGTAACCAGTGTCTTGGCGAATTCTCGAGCTTCGTCCTCCAATCGTTGCAACGTCATTTCTTTTACAAGAAAACCACCTACATTAGCTACTGGTACCACGCACTCACTGCAGCGCCTACTTATCCTCAAGCAGCTGTGATATTTCCCTTAGCGAGATCATTCCGACCATTCCTCCAACCTACCACCACCACCACCACCATCGACACAACCTGCGAGATACCCATCCCGAGTGCACTCAGCCGAGCTTGGGGACACAGCTCGCGAAGGAGCTGTACCTGACCTTCGTCTCAGCTATACCACGCGCACCACACCAGCCCTACCTACTTTCTCAATCCCCGGCACTGGCTCAGAGACAATAGCAAGCTCCTCTTCCACGCCACAACATCGTTCCCTTCCCTCGAGCAATGCCGGCAAGATAGCAGGAACCGGCGGAAATGGACGGCGAGTCCCAGGCGCAAAGGGACGCGCGCCTGCGCTCGCTGTGGGAGAGGCTCGACACGAAGAAAAAGGGCACACTCGATTATGAGGCTCTGAAACGGGGCCTGGGGGCAGTGAACCACCGTATGCTGCACCGAGCCGTGCGTAGAGGACAGACGCGCTAACCGGGAATCATCACATAGCACTCAAAGATGCGGACGGACTCATCCAGGACATGCTGACCGCATGTGACATCGACCGCGACGGCAAGATCAGCTACGACGAGTTTTGCCGATTCTGCACTGCCACGGAAAAAGAGCTCTGGCAGCTCTTTCAGTCCATCGACCAAGACCGTAGTGGGCGGTTAGACAAGGGGGAGCTGTCGTCTGCTTTCGAAAGAGCCGGCGTGACAGTATCAAAAACGAGGTTGGATCGGTTCTTCAGCTACATTGACAAGGATCGCGACGGGACCATCGACTTTGGCGAATGGCGCGGTAGGCACAGCACAACACAAGAGCCCCTCGAACTCTGCACCCCGCGCTCAGAGGACGACATGCTAATACACTTGTGCTTCCAGACTTCCTTCTCTTCATTCCGACCAACGAACCCGGCCTCTCTGCTGTCCTGTCATACTACCAAAATACCACCAAACTGAACTCAGAGGGGGATGTGCACCTCAGCGACGAGGCAGTACAGGGTCTAGGTACGATCATCACCTTTCTCAAGAGTTCGCTTTTTGGCGCAGTCACACAGCTGGTAAAACCATCTCAATCGCATACTGGAGGCGCGAACACGTCACCCATTTCTATGTGGGAGGGCAGCGAATCGCGACCACAAATACAGATCCCTCCCGAGACACACCAAGAAACTGCCGCAATCGATCCACACATTCCCGTCAAGCCAGTGCGGAGAAAAGAGCCATCGGTCAAGGAACAGCGGTTGCAGGAGGAAATTTTGAGGAAAAGAAAAGGTCCAGCGAAGCTAATGGATTTCGTGCCGGATGTAGGCTACTTCCTGGCCGGTGGTTTAGCTGGCGTCACTTCCCGAACCGCGACCGCGCCGCTCGATCGGTTGAAGGTGTACCTGATCGCGCAAACTGGGAGCACGAAAGAGACGGTGCAGGCGGTGAAGTCTGCAAAGCCTGTTTCTGCCGCACAACATGGTGTTAGAACGCTATGGACCGCATGCCAGGATCTGTGGGCTGCCGGTGGGGTGCGGAGTCTCTTCGCTGGTAAATACATTGCACCCGGGTGACGCGACTCAAGTGTCACTGACCCCCGATCTAGGAAACGGCCTCAATGTGATCAAAGTCATGCCAGAGTCGTCGGTCAAATTCGGCGCGTACGAGGTAGGCGGCTCTGTGCTGGTCATGGCGTGCCTGTAACCTTGCTAACCATGTGGACTAGGCATCCAAACGTGCCATCGCCAAACTCGAAGGTCACGACGACCCAAAGCGGATCAAAGGATCTTCCAGTTTTGTAGCGGGAGGAATTGCCGGCATGATCGCCCAAGCTACAGTATACCCTCTTGATACCCTCAAGTTCCAGATGCAATGCGAAATCGTTAAGGGCGGTGAGCACGGCACTCGACTTATTTGGCACACGGCAAAGAAGATGTGGGCACGGAACGGGGTGGTGGCATTCTATAAAGGCCTTCCCATGGGTCTGATAGGAATGTTCCCATATGCGGCCATCGATCTCGGCATCTTTGACACTCTGAAGAAGCGAGCTATCAAGAGAAATCGTGCGAGGAACCCGAGCATCAAACACGACGAAGACGCTTTGCCCAACAATTTCAGTCTGGCGCTCATGGGTGGATTCAGTGGGGCTTTTGGCGCTAGTATCGTCTACCCGCTGAACCTGTTGAGGACGAGGTTGCAGAGCCAAGGCACTTTCAGCCACCCGAGGACCTACACTGGAATCGTGGACGTTACAAGGCAAACGATCCAAGGAGAAGGCGTGCGAGGGCTATTCAAGGGACTGACGCCGAATCTTCTAAAGGTGGTGCCGGCTGTCAGTATCACATATGTGGTCTATGAAAACTCAAAGAAGTTCTTGCATCTGCAATAGACAGGGAAAGGAGGCCGGTACTGGGTGGCATGGATGTGATGCACAAGGGTTGCACATAGCGTTGATAAAGGTGGAGGATTGCTACTGCACTACTACTGAGATACCCTTTCGTAGGATATGGAGAGAACTGAACACAACAGAGGTTGGCTCCTCCTGTCTAACAGCAAACGGCCAAGGCGAAAAGGTAAAACGATTCGCGACAAAGTAGCTGATTTGCGTATAGAAACTGCCAAATATCACGACGAAGTTCCGAAAAAACGAGACAAACTTGATATTGTTTGCTCGTTTTCTATTAAGTACAAGAGCAGCGCCATCGACTTTCACGAGAACTCCTCCCCATCATCAGTACTATAAGATAAATCCACCGCAACGCAGAAGCACAATTTACTTCTTCCCATATATATCATGCGATGGGCCGCGTCTGCAACGCTCCCGCTCACCGGGCCTGCGACCCGTGTGCAAGAAACAACAAGGCAGGATGCCACAGCATTGGCCGCGTGAGTTCCGCTCCTGCGCTTCCTCGTGGATCTTCTGCTGACCCGTTTCCCAGGCTGTGCCCCCCGCCTGTCCAACAAGGTACCTGCTCGCCGTGCAGCGCCAAAAGGACGCATGCGACGCCCTATCGCGTGACCTCTCGGTAAGCGATTCAGCGACAACCAGACGCCTGCGACGCCCTATAGCGTGATCTCCCTCTGGGCCAGCGCTCCGCCTCCGCAGAGGAGTCACGGGCGTTGGCGAAGAGAAGATCGTGCATTATTGTCGAGAGGCATCGCATGTCTATATCTCTCGACCAAGATCATCGCTGGACGCAAGACGAGCAGGACGAAAATGGATACGTGGCGACTTGTCTGCGCTGCGCCAAATCCATTGCTCAGGGCCGAGTATGCAACGCCCCGGCACACCGAGCCTGTGACTCGTGCGCTCGGAATAATAAGGCTGGTTGTCACAGCGTGGGGCGTGTAAGTACCGAACCCCTCGTCGCTTGGGATCTGTGTAATGAATCGTACGTAGACGGTCCTACGGCTGTTAAATGGAGTTCTGGCTGTAACCTCGATGGTTCTGTAAGGTACTAACTAACTTCATGTCGTTTTCGTAGGTATAAAGACCTTTTTTTTCTTCTTTTCGTCCTGCTTCCTACCTGAGCAAGTTGGTCTGGGAGTGACAATTCGGCTGGATTGGAGATTGGATTTTGTTCTGTTATAGTTGAGGAAAAGGGCCGGAAGATGGATTGGTAGGTATCGCCAGATAATAAGATGGATTTTTTGGGTTGTTTCTGGGCTTGATCGTTACATCAGCCATCACCCTCCCTCCCTTTCTCCCTCTACTTCCCCTCCGGCCTCGATGATATAATCTATCTGTTATCATAAAGATACATTACCTGGCCTCCCAATAGATGGATCCCCGAGCATTATCCCAAGTTTCATCAGAGCAAATGCAAAATCTCACTCGAAGTAAGTAGGTAAGTTACTACATAATCAAGCTGGTTTACGCAATATATGTCTATCATTAATGAATATCTAGTTATGCTTGAATCGAAAGATCAAAAGAAAAACTGGGTGAACACTCCCCTTGAACCCTTATACTGTTTGTTTTTTTTTTCTTTCTTTTTTTCTTAGGAGCTCCTCTGCTGAGTTTCTCTCTGCTGTACTGCCTTCTCTTCCCCGTCGTTGGATCGTGCTCAATTATCTTTCGATCTGGCTGGTAGTGCTTCATTCCGATCCAGTTTACTTCGATCCCGATGCTGAACTTGATGAGTCCGAGTCCTCACTCGAGTCCTCACTCGAGTCCTCACCCGATGCCAATGCACCCTCACAGCTCGATTACTCTTCCGAGTCCTCCTCCTCCCCCTCACCCTCGCTCGACGAAGCAGCAGCACCCTGCTCCGGCCCAGCCTTGAACTTCATCGCAGCATCCTGCTTTTTCCCATTCGCATACGTCACACTCTCCAACTCACCAGTATTCAAACCCCACGCAATACTATCGAATTCCAAATCCAATCGATCGGCTTGCAATTGTCCAGCGTTGCGAATGAGATGGAAAATGTTGATGCCGTTTTGAGGATACACGCCGGCTCCGACGTGGCCGAAACTCCAGGACCAGACGAGTTTGTCGCAGCCGATGATTATGTCTTTGGTTTGGATGGATTGGATTGGGGGGGTGTCTGGGGGGATGAGGAAGGGGGGGTTAGCTGGAGATATTCATGCTCTGCACGGGGGAGGAGGAGGAGGATGGGTTGAGCTTACGAGTGATGCCTTGGAGATAGGCTTCTTTGTTTGGTGCAGAGACGCTTTCGACGCTGAGCTGTTTCCATTCCGTTAGCAGACTGTACCACGCTTCCATCATAGTAATAACAGGGAGTAGGAGAAAATGAAGTCTTCAATATAGAGAGACTCATTGAGATATTCCACTTACCTTCTTTCCCTGCAGCGAAAAAATCGAGTTCGAAACTTCCAAATACTGATCCGCGATCAACTCGTTCGCAGTCTGGTCAATATCGGGAGTCGTGTGTGAAAGAATCGAAATGAACTTCTCCAGCCATTCTTGACCTTCCTCGGGTGTGATACACTGCTGTCCTTGAGAACCGTATGTGGCTCCTCCCCCCTGGGCACCTCCGTATGATGGCGCTTCAGACTCGATGCAGCATTGAGGGCCGTGTGGTTGCCAACCGCCGCCACCGTGTGCTCCTTTTCCGTAGTAGTCTGGAGGAGAAGAGGAAGTCTTGCCGCTGTTGTAGGTCATTGGTTGGTCCTGTTTGTCGCCGGTTTTGCCTTGGTCCTGCTTTTTCTGGCCGTAGGTGGGAGGAGTCTGGCCGTAGGTAGGAGGTGGCTTGCTGCCTTTTTCTGGGGAATATGGAATTCCTCCATTCTTTCCTTGACCCTTTTCAGGTGTGTCCTCAGGGGACTTTGCGCCACCATTCTGGCCGTAGGTGGGAGGTGTCTGGCCGTAGGTGACAGGCTTCTTGTCGCCACCTTTTTCTGGAGAGTATGGAGTGCCTCCATTCTTTCCTTTACCCTTTTCAGGTGTGTCCTCAGGGGACTTTGTGCCGCCATTCTGGCCGTAGGTGGGAGGAGTCTGGCCGTAGGTGGGAGGTGTCTGGCCGTAGGTGACAGGCTTCTTGCCGCCTTTTTCTGGAGAGTATGGAGTGCCTCCATTCTTTCCTTGGCCTTTGTCAGGTGTGTCTTCAGGGGACTTTACGCCGCCATTCTGGCCGTACGAAGGAGGTGCCTGGCCGTAGGTGACAGGCTTCTTGCCACCATTCTGGCCCGTACCCTGTTCAGGTGTGTTCTCAGGAGACTTCTCGTTGCCCTTCTGTCCATACGAAGGAGGGGTTCCGCCGTATGTGGGAGGAGTCTGGCCGTAGGTAGGAGGGGTCTTGCCACCTTGTTCTGGAGAGTAAGGAGTGCCTCCATTCTTCCCTTGGCCCTGTTGAGGTGTGTCCTCAGGGGACTTGGCGCCACCGTAGGTAGGAGGAGACCCGCCGTATGTAGGAGGCGTCTGGCCATAGGTCTGAGGCGTCTTTCCGCCGCTCTTTCCTTGATCCTGTTGTGGTGTGTTCTCAGGAGACTGTTGACCATAGCTTGGCGGACTACCCGCGAGTGCGGTGGTAGAGAAGGCCAGAGCCGAAGCGACGAGTGCGAACTTCATGGTGAATCCGGAAAATCGGCGAACTTGTGAATGATTTTCAAAGGAGCGTGCTCTGCAGGGCCTTGGTGCTTGTAGGATGTTCTGAGGGAGTGGATGATAGATCTCTGGTCGGGCTTCATCAGAGTACTTATACTGCACATGATCTTCTCGGATCCACCTATGCCATGATGGGAGTCCTGGTCCGATGTTCTGTGCAGATTCGGCATTCCTGGTACAATCAATGGTTGTGAAGATCGAGCAGTCTTGATGTGACCTAATAGGCGACAAGGGTCGCCCAAATTTATTCCCATACTGAGCGCGAACTTCCGCGAAGATTTATTTGGACAGTTTCGTGACTACATGTATGTCCCAACTTGAGCTAGCAATAAGCTTCTTTCAGGGCTGATATGTGACGACGTGGATGGAGCTTCTGCCAAGATCACTTACAACGATGATTGCTCGAGCATCGCAAAGAGTGTGAACCGCCCATCGGGACATCTTTGCACGACTTTGATCCCCTCCTGGTCGAGTAGCAGTACAGATCAATCGTCCTACTGCTCAGCTTGAACTCTCACTATGAGATGAACGTCAAGTATCTGCAGAATATGCTGAGTGCCCAAGGTGATCTGTGATCGATTCGTCAGGCTCAAACACAACCGTGCTGAACGATGACAGAATCATCACGCCGAAGCCGATACAAACTTGGAAATGTATAACTTAACTGTAGAAACGCACCGCACAATCTGATGATGCAAATTCAATGATTTTTAGGGTTAATGTTTGCCGACTCATTCACTTGCGACACGGCAGGCGCCAGCAGCCGACCAACCCAATCAGGCCGAGACCGGTTCTCCGGACCTCTCTGCGAATGAATCTATTGTCAGAAATAGCTTGGTATCGGCACTTGAGCCGTGAGGAATTTTTGGTGCCTGCTTGGACTTCTTGGTATCGAGTAATCTGGATTCTGTTGCTCCACCGCTAGGAAATTCGGCCTTCATTTGTCGCATTTCCATTGAAACGACCAAATATCCGGACGAAAACCAGGGTTGAGATTATCAATTTCTGCTCAAGACAAGCGGACATTCTTCGCATTACCGTGGATAAAGACTCCACAAGATACACCATCAACAGAGTGACATACAGAGCTTTATCGTGCGAGCTCAATGTCGGTGGCAATGCGTATCTGAACAAGCTCAGCCAGTGCAGTCTCGAGACATCTGACAATCAGCATTGGAGATCGACCAAGACAGTTGCTTAGAAGATGTTTCTCTTGAAGAACAGAATTGAGGCCTGTTGATAGATGCCTTTGGAGGTAGTGCGGATAGCCTCAGTCGTAGGATAGCTGCAGTCGCCAGTCGAGGAGAGCGTATCTGTATACGCTGCTACAAATCTCGCCCGGAAGTTCGAGGAAGAAGAGCTTTCATCTTGCGTGACACCTCCAAAGTCGGCTCTGAAGTATCGTGTTGTTGTGAGTTTGTGATATCTGGAGACAGCATTGCCATCAAACAGACTCGCATAGGTGAGTCCAGCAGTATCTGCATTCGAGAGACCGTACGCCCATTCTTGCGATATTTTCCTGACACCTGACTGTGACCAATGTTGCTTTGCAAGATGCAAAGTACCTAGATTTGTTCCGAAGTCGTTATAGGAACCTTAACGCCGAAGATCTACCTGCCGCCGGGTGAATTTGTCGAACGGTAGGTATTCACTCAATGCCACGTCCTATTTATAAAATCTTGCGTCTGCACTAGTATAGCAGAGGAGCTATAACATAGCAACAAAAGTTGTCCCGTGTCCCAGTCGAGCAGGCTTCCTCTAATCAATCCCTTCTCTTGCAATACATACACTGCTCGACCACAACCGCTGAGCATCGACCGATGCCACCATATTGCAATGTACTTGCAAGCCTTTCATAGCTTGCTTGCATTGACTCTCAAAACCAGAAGGCCAAAAACAAAAGATGGAAATTCCTCCTAATCGACTGCTGCCAAGATGTAGAAACGGCCACGTCTCCAAATCAAATTCCAATGGGGGAGGGGCCAGAAATGCACACAAAAACAAAAAAAATCAGCAACAACGCAGGTTCGAACTGCGGACCCTAAGATAACTGCAATCTTGCAATCTCATGTGCTACCACTACACCATTGCTGCTTATTTGGATGTCAAGTAATGTTGTTTATATATATAGCTCATCAATCGTGAGCTGAGGCAAGGATACCATCAGATCCGAGTCCAGGAACAGCTCTTGTTTTCGTCTACAACGTTCCTTAGTATTGTTCTTACCTGTTCAGGAATACGAACTAGATTGCTCTCCCAACTCTCCCAAGAGAATACAGTAGTTCTCTTTGCAGCTTCACTTACCGCTTGGAATAGCCCAACTTGATCACAGGGAGCTGCGGCTCGGATTTGCAACCGAGGTTCTGAAGGGAGTGATAAATAGATTCTCAATAGACAGCCTCTTCATTGCTGCTACGTACTCCGTCAAATGTTCAACTTGCACGATCGTTTCTATATGCGAAACGAAACCACCCGCCAAAAGAAGAAAGTCTTATTAGGTATCTATACAGATCGAGAGATGCTCTCTCATGTACATCCATCGCAGCATCCATCCATCCCTTGACATTCTTTCTTCTCTCCAGTAGCCCACGACGGCTACCTGATTTCCTCCCAAAAATCTACCCATCTGGGCGCCGCCGCCGCCGCGTTCGCCGCCTACGCCACCAAGATGTCAAACGGCAGAGCACCCTCTGGCATGGTACAATCCCCCGACGCATGCTGATTCGGAAAGTACTCAGTCGGATTAATACTGCAAGTAAACTGACTGGTCCCATTATTGATTTTTCTGTAGCCGGTGACACTGCAAGCAGCAAAATTTCACAAACGAACAATTCGTCAGCCAATATGTCATGCATGCATCCCATCCCATCCCATCCATCCTAAGCATTGCATGTATAAGGTACACGTATAAATATATAAAAAAAAAAGAACAATACATACCTCCTACCCCTTCCCAAATCCTGCTTCACGCCCACAGTAAAATTCCCAATGGAGAAGTAGGGAAACAGTTGAAATTGAAAAGCACTCGTGCCATCATAGGATCCGGGAGTAGAATCGCAATTCATCCAAGTTCCCGTCGGGACGTGGATGGAGTAAGGTTGAGGGTTAGTCCAGCCGTTGTCACCCCAGCTGATTTGGCAGTATGCGGAAGATGAAGAGGAGGAGAACCTTCGTGAGGGAATTCCTTGAATGGCGAAGTTGATGTAGTAGAAATTGGTGCTGCCGCTGCCGATGGGTTGGTGGGTGGTCATGCTGGTGATTTTGAGGGGTGGCGAGTAGGCTAGTGCTGTGTGTATTGCTGTTGTTGCTGCGAGGAGGAAGGAGGTGAGGATGGTGGACTTCATGGCTGCTGCTGGTATCAAAATTTCCTCGAGAACGAACAGACAAACAGACGAGTGTGTCCAGTGCACAGATAAAAAAAGAGAGTCAAAAATGCAATGCAGTGAGTGAGTAGATGGACGTCTCCCACACTTTTTATGTTTTCTCTCTCAAAACCAGTCACCAGACCAGACCAGGCTAGACCAGACCACCGTTAGATCTACCACTACTACCACCACCACCCACCAGGCTACCACCTTCCTCATGCATGTCGACAAGCATATCTCCCAAGAACGTCCATGCATAAACGAAAGGAAAAAAAGATAGATTGCGAAAAAATAAAAGGGCCTAGACCCAAGGAGGACTCCAGGAGTATGTAGGTACTCGATGTTACACAACACGCCCCCGCGACCCTCCTCTTCCGGACGCGAGAACGTCGTAACCAACCATTCAGATACCGACCATGGGTAATGGTCACAAGCCCAGCATCGCATCGCATCGCATCATCATCGTGCCGCGCCGACGAAAATGCGCCATACCACGCGCAAATGTCACCTGGTCGAGAACTGCCCACTGGAACAATGATGCATGTATGTCCTCATTCCGGATCGTAGTAAAGGGGGGAGGCACACCATACCACTGCTGTTGTCGATCTAGATGGCAGTGGGACGTCTCCGGGCGTTGAAACGCCCGGTACATATCAAACGGTGAGGCGGATCTGCAGCTCTGAGCGCACAGAGTAGTGATTTCAATATCGGAGTTAAGACTCACGTCGTATTGCGGTGCATCAGGAAAGACTTCATATGACTTCCCATGCCCTACGCTCGCTTCCGAGACAGATGCGTATTTCTGTTCTGCCTCCGCAATACCTGTGGCTTGCCACCAATAAAGACGAAGCACAATATGCTCGTCGATAAGCATACCGCTGCCAAGACGGCATTCATGTTCCCATATCCTATCACTTGCTTCAACTCGCCAGCCAGCTCCGGACCAACAGCAAGTCCAAAGCTGAAAACCATGTTGCTCATGCCATATAGCTGCGCATAAGGTCCATTCGCACCAAAGTAATCGGGATTGACGTCGTAGTATTTCTGCACAATGGCCCCAGCTTCGACGATGCTCGGTGCTCCAATACCAGCCAGACCAATACCGCAAAGTGCCAAGAGAACAGCGTAGATGATAATCTGATCCGTGCCCCCTTCGTGTGGAATGCGGAGACACGCCAACACTGGCACCAAGAAGGCGTAGCTAAGAACAGCTACCGGCTTGGTACCGTAGCGGTCGACGCACCATCCAAAGATTGGCCCCAGTATAAAGTCAAAGACTCCCAGCGGAATGAAGAGAAGCCCCGATCGGAGTGAACTAAAGTCGAAGAGTTGTTTTGCGACTGTCGGTATAGTGCTATCGAACGAACCGAGTAGGATCGCTTGGACCATTGCAACTAGGAGGGCTGTTACAAGCATCGGGTCCGCGAGACAGGGTAAGATGGGAACGTATTGGGCAATAGTCGCGTAATGCTCACGAGGCTCGAGTTTGTAGTAGGCATCGTCTGGATGCTTGCCGGCAAGACCAAGAAGAGGCGTCTCTTCCCCGTTGCCTTGAGAATCTCCTTGCGCTTCTGTGTCCTGGTCTTGTCCACTAGTGGTGTCTCGGCCACGGGATGTATTGAGGTCGCTGACTGTGCTCGGATCGTCGGCGTAGTACTTGTTGGCAACCTTCTTCTCAATGACGAGAAGCCGCATGATAAAGTCGACCGCCAGCATAGAAGCCCCCAAGGCAAAGACGCCCACGATTCCAGTTTTCTCGTATAGCACGCCGCCCAGTATCGGCGCTGCAAGGTTTCCAACTGCAATAAAGCTGAAAATCTAGCATACTGTCAGCTCATATATGTACTCTTCGCCCCTTGCATTGATGCCATACCGAGCCGATCGTCTTCCCCAAATTCTCAGGTCCGACAGTCTCCAGACACAAAGCCAGTCCAATAGTCCAAACAAAGGCTGCACTGATGCCCTGCAAGATCCTCGCGAGCGCCAGCACCGGAACACTGGTCCCCAAGAACAACAGTACGGTCGATGCCAGAAGTGCGAGTAAACCAAACAGGAAGGGGGCCTGTCTCGTTGCGACCTTATCAGCCAAGATTCCAGCGACGGGCGAGAAAACGACACTCGCAGCTGCATAAGCTGCCAGCAGTCCCGACGTCAGACTTTGAACCTGATCTTCGGGCACTCCGACTCGATCTTGTAGCATAAAGGGTAGCACCGGCACGACCAGTCCATAGAGAAAGAGGTCTGTAAAGAGCCCTACGGCCACTGTCGCCACGATGAACAAGGTGTTTGATCGCCATTGGAGCCCCGCAGGTTCCACGGCATAGTTTTGATAGCCTGGAATCTGCAGTGTATTGAGCGCTTTGGCAAGACTGGAAGTTTTGCCTGTCATTTCGTTTTCTGCTCCTCCTTTCGGCGGCTGCGGACGAGTGTAGTATGAAAGTCGAGTATACCAGCCGTGGGGAAGGGCTTGGTCGCACATGGAGATCTAAATGTCAGTGTTGTGTGGGAGTCATGATGAGTGAGTATGTGTAAGAACATGAGAAGGGAGTCGATGAATATGGATTTCTAGAATACA
The DNA here is from genome assembly GCF_000320565.1 of Sphaerulina musiva SO2202. Classification (NCBI taxonomy): domain Eukaryota; kingdom Fungi; phylum Ascomycota; class Dothideomycetes; order Mycosphaerellales; family Mycosphaerellaceae; genus Sphaerulina; species Sphaerulina musiva. The sequence continues at coordinate 161,726 of NW_016017392.1, forward strand.
CTAGTCCTACCTAATGTACCTCCTAGATATCACGTCACCATCTGCAGGAACGAAGGCTCAGACGCCGTTTTGGCTTTTTGGCATGTGCGAATGGATGTCGGGGAGCCATTTGCCAGGAGCGCAAGCGCGTATCTTTGACGTGTAACACAGTATATCGCGATGTGAGGAGGAGGAGGATGAAGAAGAAGGGGAAAGAGAAAGGGGCAGGGGAAGGGCAAGTGAAAGGGAAAGAGGAAGAGGAAGAGGAAGAGGAGCAGTTGGGAGCCCGTCTGGATTTCGCCAAGACTTCGACGTGCTTGTCAACCTCAGCAAGCAACTTCACCGGCCACTGAGGTTGCTCTTCCTTCTCCATCACGACCGCAAGCAAACCCAAGACACGCTGCACCGCAGACTTGTCCAAAATGGCAGACCTAGCACCCAACGCAACGTTCGTACATTGCACATCGTACGAACGGCGCAGTGCGTGAGTGAGAACTAACAACCGGCGTAGGCTTTACGTCCGCAACCTGGACGAGAAGATTAAGATTCCCGCCCTTATAAAGGCGCTGAGGGACATTTTTGGCGAAGTCAACCCTGTCGTCGATGTTATCGCCAAGAAGAGCATCAAGCGCAGGGGACAGGCGTTCGTGGTGTTCGAGAGCGCAGATGCGGCGCAAGAGGCGATGGACACATTACAAGGCTTAGACGTTCTGGGGCGTCCACTCGAGCTTGCGTTCGCGAAGACACGAAGCGACGCGACTGTAGTGAAAGAGGAAGGCGAAGAGGCGCTTGAGGCACACAAGAAACAGCGTCTCGCCGAGAAAGGTGAGCGCAAGATGAGCGCGGAAGAGAACAGGTGCAAGTATACTGACACAGACATGACAGAGCGTAAACAAGCCCTGGAAGCGCAAGAAGCTGCTGCCAAATCCGCCAAGCGCGCCGCTGAGCCCTCCTCTCTCGCCGAACGTCCAGCGAAGAGCTCGAAGCCCACAGCTGGTGCTATGGCGGACGAGTACAATCCGCCTCACAAGATCCTCATTCTGCGCGACTTGCCCAGCGACTACACTAAAGAAGCTGTCACCGCTGTCTTTCAACGCTTTCCTGGCCTCAAGGAAGTGCGCATGGTGCCCGGGCGCAGTGGGTTGGCCTTCGCCGAGTACAATGACGAGATCGAGGCTGCTGTTGCGAGGGAGGCGATGCATGGCGTGACTCTGGGCGACAAGACTGTCAGAGTGACGTTCCAGCGATCAGGATAAAACACAGACTGCATGATGAGGCCACTCTATTGAGCTCCCTGTCGATGCTGCCGTCCGGTCGTGGGCTGCTATTCTATGCCCGTACGTGATAAGCTTTGTTGAGAAACACTCGGTGGACTGCATTAGGTCACAACTATACAACTCAATTGGAAGCAACAGGCCTCGCAAGACGTCGCAGATCAAAGAGCGCGCGCAACTTGAGTCAGATGGAGAGGCGAAGAATATGACTGTTGACGAAAGCGACCTTCTGGTACAGGGTCTCCCAGCGCTGACTCTCCATTACAGCCTCCCGCAACATACAGCGCAAGGAAAGCTCCGGCCATGATCAACACGTAGGCGAAGGCATCCTTATCAAGGTTGGCTCCGTACCCATCAATCCTCTCACCAAGGCTGAAGTCGCACACATTGCACCAAAGTATAGCCTCGACGGTATTGCGAATTACACAGCAAGCTGCCAGGGTACGCCCAATAGCAAACTCTTGCTCAATGGTACTCTCGAGTGTTCCCTCCGCCTGTATTGAGATACTGAGCCGTGGCCTGCTCCACACGGCTCAGATGATGAGTATTTGTATGAGAGCGGCGGGAAAGACCAATTCTTGCAGTTATCTAACTTGGAGCCTGCGCAGGACTTTTCTAGCGCGAACGACCCTTGATCATACGAGGTTGGCGGAATGCCCGTGGTCCGCAGTCTGAGGTCTCATCCTTGGTGGCAAGTTGGTGCTGGCGGCTCTTGTTTTCATTGACGGGGTCCTCCCTCACTCAAGCCGAAACCGCCTCATATGCGACAGCCGTGCAATGGAGTCTGAGCGCGCAAGCCCGCACCAACTGGTTGATCAGTGTCATTCAGTGACTTGATTGCTAGGGAGTATCGGGCCTAGAACTCATCCATTCAGTCCATTTGCTCTGCTGAAGTTTTTGTCAACCTTTTTCTCAGGATGCGAAACCCTTCCAACAGCTCGAAGAAAGGGTCTTCTGATCCGTGATCACACGTGGCGCTGTCTCGCACATGCTCTCAAGATGCAGGGACACAGCTACTTTTCGTGCTGTCGTATCGTGGAAAAAATGAGGCGCAATTCTCACACCTCTCTGGAAATGATATTTTTTTCCGCTCTCCTAATCACTTTCCCTCGCTTCTGACGAGAGGTGCCGCCCATAACTACACGAATAGCAACTCCCGGTGCATACATACATTCGTGGGCATCGCGTCTCTGCAAAGCCACCTACCAAGTGACGAACGCGATCGATAGTACTTGGCCAGCCCGCCCACACCCTTACACACGCTCTCTTAGTGAGGCTTGGTTACATTGGAGCCTTTGGAGGAGTCGCCAAGGTTTGATCGATACCAGTGTGCAGCCTGTACATGCGCTGTCCACATGTAAGTATATGCGAATGCTATTCATCAATCGTATAACTACCGTGTGTATCTAGTTGTCAGCTCCTAGCAGCAACACTCCTGGTCCCTGGAGAGACAAACTGCCGCTCGCACCCTCCTATCTGGTTCTGTCAGCACCGAAAGGTCAGATGTGCTCGGGGTCAAGGTCTAAGCTTGTTTACGGGCGCGAACAAAGACTTGCACGTGATAAGATTTCAAGGTTTAGGTACTGTGAGGTTGCACACAGTTGCCAAGATTTACACTTCCTACAGGTACTACCTTAGCGCTGATTGCCAAGCTGCTTCGTTGCTTCGTATGTTCTACCGGGTTCGTTACCTCCTAGGAACAAGGAATCAACTTAGGGATACAGCGGAAAGATAGAAGACTAAGTTTCCAGAGAAACAGGCGCATCCCCAGAGCGTCTCGGCCGATATACGGAGAATGGTGCAGTTAAAGGTCGTCCCGTTTCCCACTCACTTGCATCTTTCACAGCAACAAACACATCCTACAAACGATCAAGCATACATACCACGGCGATGTTGGCCTCGAAGCTCTACTACTCCCTCTTCATCTGGATCGCAGCACTCTCTCACCTCGCTGCTGCCGATGCGATTTGCGGCATAGCCGGCCCCCAGTGTCAAAAATGTTCTCCTAACCACGATCCCAGTAGTATGTTAGCGACCACTTGCACAAAGGGGATGCTACTAACATTATTATCATTTATAGAAACCGGTTACTGCTTTCATTACAAGCTTGCTTCTGGGGCAGAGGGCTACAATTGTCGAGAAGCACAGTCTTGTGTCTGATAGACGAGTTCCGAGAAATCCGTCGCACAATCTTCTTGCGCACCTGAACTATTTCGCATACCTGTTCAAATTTCTCCTGCTGCTTGCAACACTTTCTACGACAACACTACATCGCGCAAAGCAACTGGACTGGTGAGATCGGACAGCCGGACCCTATCCTAGTTACTTGGCACCCAAGGCAGCAGCCAAAATCTCAACCGGGCTTTCTCCTACATCATCTTGTCAGCTCTCTACCTCACTCATCGTACTGCCCCATACACGGTCTCTCTTCGCTGAATCTCTTCAAGCTGTTTTCGTATTTTCTCGGAACCTCCGGAGGAGGAAATCTTTTTACAGAAACCTACAGACCTAAGACTTATGAAACTTATGTCATCCTACTCGAGAGACGGCTTGAGTATACAGTATGATCTCATGATACCTACCTACCACCTTACTATATGTACCTATGGAACATTTTCACGACTGCAGAAAAGAAACCTAGCTGGCTAGTGAAGTTCCATTTTCAATATCGGAATCATCTCCGAAGAATTTTATACGCCTGCTTGATGAGAACAATTTTTCCCTCCCCTAAAAAACAGGAGTGTATCTCTAAGTACGTAGGTCTGATGATCACCTCTCTCTTACTCAGACATATACGCGTTCTGCTTGCACGATACGACCTGTTATCATCATCATCATCTTCCCTACCTTACCTATCAACATCGAAAAAAGAAAATAAAATACGAACTACTCTCCTACTCGCTTAATTTTCCGAGAGGTTAAAGGTAGAGCTTACTAAGGTTATACGTTTCGATAGGTATACTTTGCTTTGCTTCGTTTCGTTTCGCTACCTAAGGTACTATATACCGAGGAGGTACCTAAGGTAGGTAAGGAAAATAGGTACCTAGGTAGGTAGTAAGGAACGGATAGATACGGAGAAGCTAGTAAACATCTATAGGAAATTAGAGGGAGGGAGGGAGGAAGGAAGGAATAGAGGAAGGATCCAAGAAGCGATAGGAGGGTTTATAGTACGTAGGTAGGCGAGGTAAATAGAGAGGGAGGAAGGGAGATAGATAGGTTAGGTAAGGTAAGGTATTAACTATTAAGAGAGGATTTTCTTTTCTTCTTTACTACCTTTGCCTCCTCTTCTATTAGGATAGAACATTTTCTTATACGTTATTTGGCGTCGGGAGTCGTTTTTCTTTTTCTTTTTCTTTTCTACAATCCGAACTAGAAATCAGATCGGTTTAGTAGTATAGAAACAACTATATTTATTAAAACTTTAGCTTTGTTTTTCTATAAGGCAAGGTTAAAGTTAGACATTTCTTTTTCTCTTTTTACTCCTACCTACTCCTACTCCTACCTATATATTAAGTACGTAGCCGGGTACCTTAGTTGTACAGTTACCTACCTATCTAGTAGCGGCTTAATATTCGTAGGAATAGGTATTGACCTAGAAACAATAGAACCTCGTCTAAGCTATCCGACGTATCTTTGTACTATACAAAAGTTCTTTAAAGCAAAGCCGGCAAGGGTAAATGCTACAGAGCAAGAGAGAGAGAGAGGGAGAGAGAGAAAATATGTCCTACTTTCAGCAAAATCGAGCCGTAGAAAGGCAATATCTCCTTAGGAGGTAGCTACTGAAATCACAGCACGCGTAGGCCTTTTTTTCGAAGAGAAGGTCGATCGTGTACAGTTAGTTCTAGAACAAGCTACCTAGTTCCCTTCAAGGATATGCAAATTACCGCTTCAACCTGCCTACTAGGGGCTGAAGCAGCAGAGTGTTTCGGTAGAGAAGATACTGCGGGGGTGGGAGAAGCGAGCGGGTTGCAAGTGGAATAGGTAGACCTAAAATGAGTTTGGGGTTCTCACAGCAGTATAGTCTTCTTGTTCAATTTCGGCCGATTACTTAGGTACCTCCCTCCTACGAGACAAACAAGTATCTTTATCTACATACCTGAACGCGTCGCATAGCTTCTCCCGCTTCGGAGGCGGAGGTTGAGCCCTGCATTCGGGCCTGGAGTATAAATGTTGTTGCAGCTGCAAGCTGTGCTTCTGTCGATCTGTTCGTGTTCGGGATATGCCTTTTAGTGTTTAGTTACTGCAGCAGTGGAGCTGGTGAGCGACAAGCTTGCCTAGAGGATTTCGTTAAAAAGTCCCTCGAAATGTGAGGGAGGCCTTCGGGAAGGAATCGAGTAACTGCCGCAGAACTTGTTCGATTTGATAGATACCGTGAAAGCTCTTCCGCATGGGTCATATGAGGTAATCTAGGTACTCATCGGTTTGTGATTATGAGCGCTGACCCTGCTGAGTGCATCCAATCCTGGTCCGTCTCCTTATGTAGCCCGGTCATCAGGAGGCAGTGATTCTGCAATCATCGCATCGGGTTAGCCAAATGGGCGAGGATCAGTATTCGAAACTTGAAAGAGGCGGCGCCAGAAGTGCAATTATCACGGTAGGTAGGTAGGTATCCTCAGGCCCTGAGGGCAAGAAGAGTACAAAACATTGAGAACGACTGCAAGTGTGGTGCAACATCGGGTCCTTCAAAGACGCCACACATCTGCATATGTGTGCGGTTCTCACCACTTTTCAGCTGAGGTCGTACACAGCGCGTTTGTTGCAATCGGCGACTCATCAGTTCCGAGGACAGGACGCCGTATGTGAGTACCGACCTACCTTACCTAGTACCTAGCTACAGGATGTACCTACGTTCCCCGTCAGCCAACAACTTGAAGACCTGCAAATGACCAACATATAAGCAGCCAGCAACCAGCGGGAGGTGCTACCTAGTACTAATGTAGCCGTTCGCATGCAGACAAGGACAAGGGAGGAGTGTAATCTCTGCTCACGCCGCACGGCATGTTCTGTGATGCTGTCGGGGAGCCGTAATACGGTATACGTACAGCACCTGAGCACCTGGGCAACAATAATCAGGGTAGTCTCTCAGGAGGTGTCTCAGGTACAGTGTGAATGGTACATGTACCTACCTCCGGAGACTAGAGGAGGTAGAACAACTGAGCTATGCGGCGTGGCGAGAATCCAGGGTCCCAGGCACAGGCTCAACAGCTCCTTTAGCTCCCGTCGGGGAGGTACATAGAGACAGCGTTCGAGGATCATGCCTCCCGTTTTCACAAACCTGCAGTACTGCACTGGGGGTAGGATGTTTGGGCAGCAACAATTGCAATAAGATATCTTAAAGACGGCCGCCACGCGTATCTGATGAAAGTTGACGCACATCTGTCGTCAATTCCGCACGTATTGCATTCGCGCCATCTCACTCTCCGCATCCGCGCAACGGGATTCGTGGAGATAGGTGGATAGATCTAGATCCACCGCGAGCGCAGATAAGGTTTCGGTCGTTCGAAATGGGAACAAGATGTTGCGCGAGCGCTGGTGCCCAAGAAAGAAAGAAAGCAAGAAAGAGCGGCTCGGGGAGAGCTGACCTGCATTCCAGCTCATCGGTTGTGGGAAGTCCTTGGGTCTCTCTGGCCACGGTAGGAGGTACCTCTACTTCTACCAGAAGGAACTCGTCTTGCCGAAGGGCAGGGCCACGCGCCTCGGTGTCGTCGTAAAGGGTCTGCGACTCTGCGGAAGCCAGAAGGCAGCCCCGAGACATTATTTTCCAAAGCTCCATCTCAGATTTCTAAAATGGAATTTTGGTGGAAATTCGATGGCCATTCCCACCGAGCCTGTGCATGGCTGCAGGATGCTGAACTGATCCAAGTCCTCACCACCATCGGTGGTAGTGGGACCCCGTTTCTCGATGAAGCATTCCGTTCTTTCTTGAAATGTGGAGAGAGAGTTCGTCTTCGAGAACGCTAAAAGAAGGAGTTTGTGTACCTGAGGAACGGCCGATTGGGATTGGTCGGGTCACACTACTAGTAGATGTGGGTGAGCTGCAGGTACGGCTTCGTGCAAGCGAGAAGTGCTGGTCGCTGTGGTGGCGGGCAGGCAGGCAGGCATTATTAACTGGTAGAGAGCACACTGGTGGATGTCATGAGGTACGATGTGTGGATGTGTGGGAGGCTGTTGGTGGCAGCGCGGCAAGACATGACGACTGCTTTCTATAGACTATGTTATAGCGGTGTTTCAATAATGATAAATCATACCGCCATAACTGCCGACGATATACTCCCAGACTCCCAGATTGGTACGGCCGCCGGGAGTTGTTGGCTCTGAAACGTGGCTGAAGACCGTCGCCACACGTCAGAAAGCCACCCTCTCAAGAACGGTGGTCTTGGAGCACTTTCAAACCGTCTCTGTCGTTGATGGGCACTGCTACATTAGTGCTGTCTGGTTCTTGTTCGTCGTCCACCACACAGACAACACAGGCACACACACACACAAGTGACACAGCACAGGCACAACACGATAGGTACCTTAGTACCATACCAGTTAGACTGGGAAGCGGGAGCTAGGTAGTAGACTGCCCCTGGCACAGACTTTACTTCCTCCCGTCCACTGGTACAACCCTAAAGAAACAGAGTTAGCAGATCAACTCGCCCGGCCTCAAGTACATGTACAACTCGTTGCGCGCGTCCGCTGTGAGTGATTGCTGGCCGTGCTTCTACTACTTCCATCGGCACCAACATACTGTTTGGGTGATTGTGGTCCTTGTTTGTTGTTATCGTTATTGTTGTTATTCTTGTCGTCGTCGCAGCTTCAAATTATCGTACAGGTGTTATTCTATTTTATTATCGACATTATTGTATTGAGGATCGACGCTGCATGACACGTTCTCATCAAAAAGCGTTGTCCGCGACTGGCGTTCAGATTGCAGTGCCTGGCAGACGGAGGGAAATACTCAGGCCATTTCCAACCACGACCGACTTTCACCGTCATCAACATACCACCTCGCCATCGATCTATTACCCTACCCACCTTATTCTACCGCCGCCGACGACCACGACGACCCCAAGTGGGACACGACGTTCGCTCGCCAAGGCACCTCCAGACGCTCCCCATCGTGTTGGCACCCGCTAATCACAGCGGCAAGGGTGAAACAAGCCGACTGGAGAACGGGACAATTCCAGCCCGCCCACCCCGGCCACTCTCCTGGCGCGTGGGCGAGAGTGTGAGATGCCGGGCGCCATGGTTCAAAATGAGCCTCCTCTGTCTCCGACTCCTATGTCGCAGGCTGCGTACCACGCATCATCCGCAGCAGGAGCAGCAGCGGTGCAGCGCCAGAGCATGGCGAGCATGCGGCCTCATCACGCCCGCACGCACAGTCGCTTCGCCGACAGTGCGAGTCGGGTGAGCGATGAAGAGGGATCGCGTACCGCAGTGAAAGTTGGTCAGTTCACACATCTCTCACGACCGACAGGGCAGCCCTCGACAGCCGCGCGCAAAAGGTCAGCCAGCTAACGATGGGGCCTCACAGTTGTCCGAGTACGACCGCCGCTGAAAGCCACCGATCCGGGCTTCGACCTGATTCCACAACGATTCCGCGAGAGCACTTGTGAAGTTCCAACGTCCAGTAATCTGTCGGTACAATCACCGCAGGGGAAGAAACTGTTCGTGTTCGACCGCGTCTTCGATGAGACAACGACACAGGAAGGCGTGTGGGAGTACGTGAGTGACAGCGTGACCTCGTTTGTCAAGGGATACAATGTGTCGATTCTCGCATATGGCCAGTCTGGCGCCGGAAAGTCATATACCATGGGCACATCTGGGCCCGAGGATCAATGCGAACCAGATGTCAAGGGGATTGTGCCACGAGCTGCTGAAGCGCTGTTCGACATGCTCAATGGCACTCCAACAGCGAGACCTACAGGCCTGCAGACGCCGAAACGCTACTCCACGCAAGCGATGCCAGTGATGCAAAAGGCGGCCAACGGGACATCCAAGACATGGGAACTCCGAGCGTCTTATGTGGAAATTTACAATGAGCAGCTGCGCGATTTGCTGATTCCCGAGTCTGTGCCTCAAGCAGAGCGCGGTCAAGTGGCTATCCGTGAAGACACGAAAGGTCGAATCATGCTCACGGGACTCACGCAAGTGCCTGTCAATTCTGCCGAGGACATGCTCAATGCGCTCAATTTTGGATCGCAAATTCGGCAGACAGATGCGACTGCCATCAACGCTCGTTCATCCCGCTCGCATGCCGTCTTCAGTCTGAACCTGATACAGAAAAAGCACGACACACCCGGATCTGCGTCCAAGGCAGACAAGCGAAGGTCGATATCTGCCGATCAATTGAATGGATCCGACAGTGTCGTCACGCTCGACAGTAAGCTACACTTTGTCGACTTGGCCGGTAGCGAACGTTTGAAGAACACAGGCGCCACCGGTGACAGAGCGAAGGAGGGCATCTCCATCAACGCTGGACTCGCAAGTCTGGGCAAAGTCATCTCCCAACTGTCTTCCAAGGGCGGCAACGGTCACATCTCCTACCGCGACTCCCGCTTAACCAGATTGTTGCAAGACTCTCTTGGCGGCAACGCCATCACATTCATGGTTGCCTGTGTGACACCAGCGGTCTTCCATCTTAGTGAGACTTTGAACACCGTCACCTATGCTCAACGAGCGCGTGCCATTCAGAGTAAGCCGGAGATTCAGCAGACTCACGAGGAGACAGATAAACAAGCTGCCATCGATCGACTCCGCGCTGAAGTTGGCTTCCTTCGCGATCAGATCCGCCACGCCGAGCATAACTCTGGACGAGCCGCCGACGGCCATGATCGCATGGATCGATCGCGAGGTCGCGAGAATGAGTTGCAGACTCAATTGATGGATATGCAAGAGAATTACAACGCCCTCAGTCAGCGTCACGCAAAGCTCATTGCGGAGATCTCGAGGAGTAGAGATGACGAGCACGCCGAGACACCGCTCCTGAATGAGGCCATTGGCGAGAACGCGAGCGAGAGGATCAAGCGCTCCAACTCGTTCGCCGAAGCCGTGGAGCAAGTGGTACTCGAGTACGAGAAGACGATCCAAAGTCTGGAAACGTCGCTTTCGCAGACACGAGCATCGCTATCGAGCATTGAGAGCACGCTGCTCGAGAAAGAGACACGAATAGCATACATGGATACCATCCAGAAGCAGATGCAGGCTCGAATTGCAAAATACATGGAGCGAGAGGCCAACAACGACTCGTATACTCGTGATCTGGAGGACAAGATGGAAGGAGCATCGTCTGAAGACGACCGCAAAGACACGCTGATCAGCGAACTGCGCAAGGAGATCGCGCGCGTGCGAGATAGTGAAGGCAATGCCGAAGAATACATCTCCACGCTCGAAGAGCGCCTGGCAGAAGCGGAACAGGACCAGGAGATCATGCAACGCGAAATCGATCGTCTCGAGCATGTCGTCGAACGGCAGCGAAGCATCGGCAGGCTGGACAGCCTGCTTGGAGAACTTGATGGCATGCGCAGTAATGAAGTACCGACGAACGGGCAAGACTCGGCACGGCCTCCACCGAGCACCAATGGCCACACCGACGACTACGATCCCTTCCGGGAGCAAGACAGCGTCGCGAACGAGCACGAAGAGTACGACAAGATCGACCACGCCATTCCAGTCACAGGAGGTTCATTGAGGAGAGCCTCAACTTTGGAAGCAGCCCGCACTCCGGCTCAGGACGATTTCGTGGCCGAAAAGCTGGAAAACCTGACGCAAGAGTTTTTCGATCTGAGGTCCGAGCACGAGTCTGTGCTGACTGACTACGATAACCTCCAGCAGAAGTACCGCACTGCTCTCGAGACGCTTGCGAAGTTGGAATATGGCAAAGATGACACGTCAAAAGCCCCACCCGAAGATGAATCTCCTGTCACTACTAGCAGCCGGAGCTCTTTTTTAGCCGAGACGGGGATGCAAGACGAGGACAAAGCTACTACGGAAGGCCAGTTTTCATCCTCACGATCATCGCGCTCGGAGTTGTCCTCGCGGCAGGCACCGAATGGTGCCGTCGACAACAAGATCACAAGAATCATTACCAGTGAGAGTCCTACCGACACTGCGCCAAGCCCAACCACTGGCGAGCATATGCAAGTTCTTCAGGAGATGGAAATGCTTAAGAAGCTCCATGCCGAGAAGGAGGTGTCTGTTGCTGAGCTGACCAAGAATTACATGAGTTTGGCACAACGACATGAAGCTACCTTGAGCCACGTCGAGGAACTGAAGCAGGAAGTACAAAGCTCGCAGCGCTCCGCATCCCCTGCATTTTCCAGTTCTCCTGGCTTCGGACCTTCTCCAGCCATGCGGCAAGGATCGTGGCGACGTAGATCTGAAGAGATACTCGGCAGCAGCTCTGATCGTGCCTCTCGGTCTTATGTGTCGCTTCGCACAATGGCGCTCAATAATTTCGAGGACCAAGCTGATGTGCGACATACCTTTGAGCAACATTTGAACACTGTGATGACAGAGTTGCACGGCCGATCAGAGCGTGTGCAAAGCCTCGAAAGCGAGATTGCGACTCTGCGGAAGGATATGGAGCAAAAGCAGACTATCATTACAGGCCTCACGCGAGAACGGACGAGCCTGGCTGCTGTTAATGCGTCGGGAGTGGACTTTTCTGTCGTCGGTCAGATGCGGGAGCAACTGATGGAGAGCGAGAACAAGATCCGCTCGCTCCATGAAGAGCACGCCGCTCGCGAAAAGGAACTCCAAGGAGAGCTTGAGAATCTCAAAGCTGCGCTTGCCGAACACCAGAATTCTTCCGCGAACTTGCTACCGACGCCGATGGACGTCCCGGGACACTTTCCAGTTACCCCAGCAAAGGAAGTGGTTCCGAATATGGAGTCATCCCGAGAGCAGGCCACAGCAGGAGCACCCAATTCTACTCAGCACGATGAGGTGGCACGTCTACAGAGGGAGGTAGAGGAATGGGAACAAACGCATCGTGAAGCAATCGAGAGCATGACTGCTTCTCAAAACAGCCTCATGGACACCATTGCCGAACTTCAAGCTTCGCTGAAACAGGCGGAATCTGGCGCAAAATCCCTGCCCGAAGCGGCTCACCCATCATCCACCGAAGATCTCTTGGAGCAAGAACGCGTCAAGCATCAAGAGATCGTCAATACACTCAACACGCAAGTGCAAGAGCACAGGGCGATAGCGGATGAACGTGTCGCACATCTGGACCAACTCCAAGCGCAGTACAACGATATGCAGAGGCAGCTGGATGACCATGGCCACTCCAGTCAACTCACGCAGAAAGAACTGGACCAGCACAGGGAGCTTGTGTCAAACCTGGAGAATCAACTGCAGGTGCACAAATCCGCAGTCACTCTCCATCAAGAAAGCTTGGAGTCCCTGCAAGCTTCGCATACGAAGGAGGTCGAGGAGCACACTGCCAGGCATACTGAGCTGCAGCAGAAACATGAAGAGGTTACTGCCGATTTTGAGAAGCAAGTCACAGATGCGAAGAGCGAGACGGCAGATCTGCTTCGCCTTGCCTCCTCGGCCCTGGGCTATGAAACGAGTCACGCGCAGCTTCATACGCATATTTCGGGATTGGTCGAGGAAGGCAAGGAGTTGCATGGCAGACATCTCAAGACGACGAACGATCTGAAGAGCGTACAAGAAGAGCTGCAGAACGCGAATACTCGTGCGTCCCAGCTCGAGAGCCAAATGGATGAGCTCAAGGTGCTTGGCGAAGAACGAGCAAAGCAGCTAGAGGCCATCACTGAAAAGTACAACAAGACGTCAGCATTGGTCGATCAGCTCGAGGAGCAGCTCAGCTCCAATTTCGATGAGCATCAGGCGACTAATAATCGTTTGTCGAACATGCAGTCGGAGACGGTGGAAGCACGCAGCGTGCTCGAAAAGGAACTGGAAGAGGCCAAGTCGAGAAGCATTTACCTTGAGGTGAGTGAGCGGGGCAGGCATTCTTTCTTCACAATGGCACTACTGACACCGCATACAGCAACAACTCAACGCATTCAAGCATCTATCGCTCAACTCCAATACTTCATCTCAGGTCAACCGCGATTCTTTGTCACCTGATGCGGCAGGAGGGGCACTCGGTCGTCAAGGCTCTTCATCTTCCCAGCAGCGCAAGTCTGGACCCATCACGCTCCCGACGCCGCCGCCTTCGATTCCCCTTCCGCCCCTGCCCGGGTCACCCGTCTCTGGCGCCATGGAACGAACGGCATCTCCTACGCCTCGCACGCAATCGCCACTGGGAGGGTCCCCACCGGCGTCCAGACATACTTCTAACGAAGTGAGCCCCAGCCCGGCAGTATCACAGCTCATTGAAGAGCAAGAAGCTCGTATTCGGACGATTGAGAAGCACCTGTTCGCCGAGAAGCAACTCACGGCGACGCTCGAAGAGGCACTGGTCGATCTCGAAACGTCTGCCAATCGCACCAAGTCGGAGATGGAGAACTGGCGCAAGAAATGCCAGAGCCTGGAAGACGAGCTCGTCAGCTTGCGCAAGGAGCGTAGTAACTCGCGAGCCAGCTTGCAAGCGGTCGAAGAGGAGCGCGAGATGCGTGTGCGCGCCGAACGAGCGCGAACGGCACTCGAACAGCGCATGGCGGAGCTCAACAATAACAACAAAAAGAAGAAGAAGGGTGGATTGAACTGCTTCTAGGAAAAGCACCTTCGTCATTCGCTGGTCGTGCATCGACCGCGACACCAACACCACAAATTACATGGGCGGGAACTGTACGCGGGTTGTACCCACTACGGCTTTCTCTCTCCTTGACAGAGAGAGTCGCCCACCAAATACTGATTTCACCGCGATTGTTTTTATACCCCCCACCACGTTCCCGACTTGCGCAGACTCTTGAAGTTATTTTTCGATGGGAGTTCTTCACGTGTTCATGGCAACACGCTCCTTTTGACATGCCCCGTCACGAGCTTGCGAAAGAATATGGCCCACAGGCGTAGGCACGGCGTTTTTTCTGTTTGATACCAAAAGGAAGGAGATGTTTGGGACAGAAATTGAGTTTTTTTGTATTTTGGGAACGGGCTGCTTCAGCACCGCTCGCTCTTTCCTCTCGAGCTTGGATTGGCTCGTACCCTTTTTTTTTTTTCTTTTTTTTTCTTTTTCTTTTTTCACGAGATGTAGCTGTAAATGGAATGACTGGGGTGCTTCCAGGTTGCTTGCCTCAGGTTGTTATTGCAGCATGAGCAAGCAGCACAAGTGGATGGATGGATGAGTGGATAGTAGTAGGAGAGACTATCGTGTATTTTTGCTGTATAGTACGGTATACCGACCCCAACGAAGGCTGATACTACATGTTACTTACTGTCTACTTACTTGTATGTACCTAAGATCTGTTTCTCGCGTGATGGTGCGTACCTGTATGTATGTATGTTTCTTAGTGGATGTTTGGGCAGCGAGACTTGTGATAATGGACAAACTGCCCCAGGCGGCGTACAGTTAGGAGGTAAGGTACGATTCAGACGCGTGATGTGGGCGTGTAGGTGTAGCCGCTATTTTTCGAAAAATCTCCTTTTGAACAACAACAACAAAATATCCGTCTTTCAACGACAGTTTTTATCAATACCTGACCTACCTACCTACCTAAATGTACCTAGGGTAGGTAATATCACACTGGGAACCACACCCACCCACCTATCCACATAAGATCCTTCAATTAAATCCTACCTCCTACATTAGGCAGGTACAGTAGCCGCGCTTGGCCGCGTCAAATCGCGGCTAATAATCCTTACTAGCTGGCGCCAATCGCGTAGTTTAGCGCGCGCGCGCAAACCTTTTAGTTTTTGGGCGGCCGCGGCCCTACTACAAGGCTGCACGTCAGCCGCGCGCGCGCGTCGGCGGACTTCACCTCTTCCTTTCTTTCTTTCTCTTCAATCTTGTTTTTTCTTCTTCCTCCATCTATCGGATTTGTAAAAAGGGAATTATGGGACCAAGAGGAAGAGGAATGGCGACGACGTCGCCGGTGGTGGCGATTCCGGAGGTTGGAGGGAATGAGAGTTTGGATGAGTTGGTGAGGAAGTTGTTGGGGTGAGTTGGTTCCTTTGGATCGGCAAGATACTTACACCACACACACACACGTCACTGACTACCACGTTTTTTTGATGTTGTTCTTTGAAGATTCTTTGTTCAAGCGATCGAAACCCCGCATGCGTGGGAGGAACTTCGTCGAGAGGAATATCCGCGCTCGTTGAGGCCGTTGGTGAGGTATTTGGTGGATGAGGTGCAGCATGAGGCTATTGTGAGCGCGTTGCTGTGAGTAACTCTTCTGGAGATGGTTGGGATGATGACTGATGATGATGAGGTAGTGCGCTGAAGTGGTACTTCGATGACCTGGAGGATGGGGATGATCGCGGCATCAATGAGACGAGGGGGCTTGCGTGCGAGCTTGTGGCTTGGTAAGTTGGTGTTTGTCTTCCTTTTGAAGTAGGAGATGGACCAGCGCAATCATACCTACCTATCCAGGAACTTGAGGTGCGGTGATCCTAGATATGGCAGGTGCTTTCAGCACAATTCTGTCGAGCTGGACGGCAAGCATGGGCGCGAAAGACCATGATACGAGCTCCAGTGTGCGTGACTAATCTCTCTCCCAGGCGCTTCATCAGTCACTTGACGTATCGTGAGACAATAGACTACTTGTGTACCGATCTTCCCACTCATTTCGGTGGATCCAGTCCAGAGAATGGCGACTTGGAGGATGCAGAACCAGACGAAGATCTGGAACACGCCGGCAATGAGCAGGCTCCACTCTTGGAAAGCCCAAACCGACCTTCCCATAGGATGGACGACTCCTTCTACGACGAGCTACCACGTCATTATGCCGACTCCGATCAGGCAGACTTCGCCTCGACGTTCGCAAACCTGAGCGCGCTCGAGATCGCAGCAGTTGCCAACGCAAAGAAATTCTTGAGTCAGCGCTCTATCCAGCATGTCATAGACGGTATCTGGAAGGGCGATGTCGTCTTCTGGAACGAAGTCAGCACGCATTCTCGCAAGCATGCGCAGGTCTACCGCAAAGCCCACAGCGACCCATATGCACGGCTCCGAGTGCCGTTGTATCTGAAGGTGTTCGAGGTGTTGTTCTTCGCTGGCTTCCTGGCTCTGTACTACATTGTCCTGGTCCAGAAGCAAGCCTCATCTGTCACAGTTCCGGAAGTGATGCTCTACATCTGGTTGGCTTCCTTCTCCTACAACGAACTCGTGGAGTTCTCTGATGCTGGTTTGACCTTTTATGCTACCGACTTCTGGGCACTCTGGGACTTGGGCATCATTTCTGTTGGGTGTGCTTTCTTCGTTGCCAGGATGATTGGGCTAGCTCATCATGATGCCTATGTCAGCGATGTGGCCTTTGATATCCTCTCTGTCGAAGCCCTTTTTCTGGTCCCGAGGTGAGATCGAGGTTTTTTCATCGTCTAGGCTGGATCTGACTCGTGCTTAGGATCTGCTCATTGCTCAGCTTGCATCCTTACTTCGGCATGCTCCTGCCTGTGCTCAAGGCAATGGCACGTGACTGCCCCCCTGACTCAACTCGGTTCGCGCTGACTCGTTGCATAGACGGTGGAGTTTATCAAGTTCCTCTCACTCGTGGTCATCATGTTCTTTGGTATGCGCAGTTGCGAACATGTCGTAGGAAGCTCGTCACTGACGCCCACAGGCTTCTCGACGTGCTTCAGCTTCCTTGCCAGAGGATCATATTCGTGGGGCAACATGAATTGGATCCTCATCAAGGTCTTCTTTGGATCGAGCTATTTGGGATTCGTGAGTTCAAGTCCAGTTCTGCGATTGAATGCATGCTAATTGGGCCCCAAAGGATGTGGCTGATCAGGTTCGGGCCTCCTGGCGTCTCGAGAACTGTGCCGTGCAAGTACTGACGACAGCAGATCTCGCCTGTGTTGGGCCCTCCCATCATGCTGGTGTTTGTTGCGTTGACCAACATCCTCCTCATCACTTCGCTGATCTCGTTGCTGTCGAACAAGCTTGACAAAGTGAGTGCTCGAAATCTCTGCAGCGAGCTCGCTTCACCCAAGCGCCGACCGCAACCCCATTGGCTGACACAATCTCCGCACTGCAACATAGGTCATTGAGCACGCCCGCGACGAGTACCTATTCGTGTAAGTCATGAGGCGTAATGAGGAGCAGTGGCAGTACATGTGGAGCTGACGGCGAAGCACAGTTACAGCGTCTACGTATTGGAGGCCTCAACCTCTAACCGCTTGACCTACTTCTATCCAGTACTGGTAAGTGAAAGTCTGAGTCTGCGCCTCACTGCGTGCAGGTAGCACAAAAGTATGCCTGCTTTTGGCGTGAACGTGTGAGCACGACCCTGTGAAAACATCATGGGCTGTCCGCAGTTCCGACACATGCACTATCAGTCAGATGATCGCTTAATCGCGACCTATGACTACCGCGGTCACAACCAAAGCAAGATCACTGGAGCCTCGGGCTGCAGCTCTTGCTGGCAAATCAGTGGGGCTGTGTATCGTTGAGAATGGCGGTCCTCCGCAAGCCAACACATGCATCATATGGTTCCATACTCGTTGGAACTCCTGGCTCATCTTGTGTGACCGCATTGAATGCAGTCGGGGTCAAAGCTAACTGCCTGACGCAGAATCTGTTGCCTCTGTTGCTTCGTCCCCTTCGATTGGTGCTGTCCACGCAGAGACTCCGGAGCGCCCGAATCGTCCTGCTGAAAGCGACTCACTGGCCGCTTGTGGGTTTAATCCTGATGTATGAGAGGGCGCTTACAATGCTGGACGATCAGCGAAAATTCGGCTACTCCGGTGTGTCCAAGAGGCCGAATGCTCCAACTTCTTTGCGCCGACCCATATCGCGCAAGCCGCTATCGACATCTCGGCTCTCGTTACTGGAAGAACAACCCCGTGCCGCACGATCGCCTTTCGGAGCGCCTGTACCCGCTCCCGCGCGGCGGAGTGAATCGATGGAGAGGCTGAGCTCTCATATAGCTGAGCTTCAGCATCAAGTCAAGACGCTTACTGATGTACTGCTCGAACGGAAAACTTAAGGGGAATGGAGTGCATGAAGGCCATGCGAAAGCGCCTGTGATATCGCACTGAAACTTTGCAAGGACATGGCCTTTGACGTGCGACCTCCTCGCATTAGTGCCCAGACGCGATTGGAAGGAGAGCTGGGACGAGGTCGGCGCGCTTAATGGACATATCGCACCCAAGCGCGACCTACCAGGGAGCTTGCATTAATATACATGCCCGGATCCGGCCCATGGTTAGGTCCTGGCTGCCGCACTGGCTCGTCGACAATAGCGTCGGCATCGGTTACCATTACATCGGTACTTGTGCCAAGCCATGCCGAAGAGCCTCGCTTGCCGCGTGGATTTTCCTCTCTGCGCTGTACGCTACTGATGCATGCTGCGTCTATCTGCCTCTGGAGGCTCCGGTGGAGCTCAATGATGCGTGTGCACTCTCCTGATCCTGCCCGTCGACCAACCCAATGTGACCCTGGTTATCTGGCACCGGCTCCCGCGCCACAAGCGCAGCTTTCTCCGTTTGCTACTGCAATATGGCCCTCACGACTCTTGTGAAGCCATAGCCACCCTATGTCTGGCTCAGCAACACTGCCCAGTCCCTACGCTGTCGGCCTCTATTCTCGTATATACCACCATTATTGCGCAGTCCCTCATGACGTCCATTGCGCTCGATCTAGATATCTATTTGATCCTTTCGTTTCAAGTGGCAACACCAGATCCTACTCGGCTCCTACCAGTGACCATGAGCTTCTACCAGGCAGAGGACTACAAAGACGACAACGAAGGCAGCATCGACGACTGGCAGAATTACCATGCTGTCCCTCAATCGACACAGAGTGGACAGCCTGGTCATTCTACCGAACACAGCAACTACGGCCTCGATAATGATAGCTATCCATATTCCATAATTGATGCATCGTCCCAGAATCCCTATTCGATATCACAAGACATGATTTGGCCAACAGAGACTTCCACTTTGGGATACGACTCTCTTCAGACTCCGACGCAGGCAATGTTCAATAATATGGCAGGCAATCTATCGACACTGAGCTTTTCGTCATCTGGGCCCATTCAGGACACTCCATTTGCACCACACACACCAGCTAGGCCCATAGACGCGGAAGAGCAGAGCTATCGGACTATGAGTGCCCGGACCGACTACTCGCAGGGGCAATATTCGCAGCAGGTTCCTCCACCCGCTCCAATGTACGATGTACCTGCGTCTCAGAAATCGCCCACACAGTCCGATCGCAGTGCAAGCTACAACTCTCCCTTGATCGAATCGTCGCCGTATGCACAATCCGATGGATATTTCCAAGTCAGTCCACCACGCATCAAGGCGGAAGACTCCTTTGAATACAGTCAGAATCATCTCTACTCGGTCCCTGGCACGCCGAGCTACGGGTATCCATCATACGTTGATCCTCTTGATATCTGTTCACAGGCCACATCATCTTCCGCGCCCGCGCAGCTTGCACGAAGCGCGTCTGACCATGTCAAGCTCGAGGTCAAGCAGGAGTTCGAGGTCAACCTCTCACAAGCAGCCCGTTCGACAGAGCGGCTGGTCGCTGGCGTACCTGGCGCATCAGATACAGGGCGCCGGGACGAAGCTAAGGGACGCTTCAAGCGTGGCTTCACCACAGTGGAGAACTCGACCTGTCAGTGTGAAGTGTGTGGGAGGCTCTTCCAACGGATGTACAACCTCAAAGCTCACATGGAGACTCACGATCCTGATCGTGAACAACCGCACGCATGCCGATATCATGGCTGCGAGCGGAGGTTCGTGCGACGAACAGATCTGATGCGACACGAACAGAGTGTCAGTAGCGAATAAAACCCTCCATGTACATACCAGTATCGTGCTGACCATTCCTCCGTGCACAGGTCCATTTGAAACTGCGCAACTTTGCGTGCATATTTTGTAACAATGCGTTTGCGCGCAAAGACACTCTCCGACGGTATGTATGATGATGTCCCTTCCCCCCTCTCTCTCTCCTTTTTTTCGCGTCGTTTTTTGATCCACTGTACTGATTCTCCCGCGCGCGCACTCCCACAGACACATTGAGGATGGTTGTCCCTGTCGACCCGAGACGAAAAAGCGCCTTGACCGGCGTCGCAGCGCCTCGACGGTGAAATCTCAACGACCTTTGAGGAGACTTCCTCCTATCAAGTCGGAGTCGCAGTGAAGAAAGAAAGAAGGAAGGAAGGAAGGAAAGAAAGAAAGGAAGGAAGGAAGGAAGAAAAAAAGCTCTCGAGTACTGTACGTACGCGGTCAGAAAAGGTCAAGAGGATGCCTCGCGGCAGTGGGTGGGTTCATCATGGATTGATTGGGGGAGGAGAGGGGAATGGGGGGGGGGGGGACCCCAAAAAGAAAAATAAAAAGAAGAAGGATGGTCATGGTGTGCAGGGGGAGAAGAGAGGGGGGGAGGGGGGCCGGATTAAAAGGATAGACAGGAGTTGGCGGCGTTATTTGATGATGATAATGATGATGATTTTGAAAAGAATTAAAAAAGCGATTCGATTTCCCGGAGAGTTCGGGCTAGAATTACGGACTATCTTCTCTCTCTGGCTAGAATTACAGACTATCTCCTCTCTCTCTCTCTCTCTGTCCCTCTCCCTCTCTCCCTCTCTCTTTCTCCTACTCAAGACAGAAGTAAAAAGAAAAGGAAAGACTTCCCGGGCTAGGAACTTATAAGCGCTGTTACGCATTTGTGCTTCGAGAGGGGAGATAGGAAAGATTTTTATCTTTTTTAG
The DNA here is from genome assembly GCF_000320565.1 of Sphaerulina musiva SO2202. Lineage (NCBI taxonomy): Eukaryota > Fungi > Ascomycota > Dothideomycetes > Mycosphaerellales > Mycosphaerellaceae > Sphaerulina > Sphaerulina musiva. The sequence goes on from NW_016017392.1 coordinate 182,760, forward strand.
TTATTCGAGTTTTCGAGGTTCTTAAGATACGGGGAAAGAAAGGCAAAGGGAAGTGTAAAGAGAAAGCGAAAGGAGAAGGGGGAAGGAATAAGGAAAGCGGAGCAAGGACAGTACAATTTCGATCCGTATCATATTTTCTCAAAAGAGAGAAATGGCAAGTAGGTAGGTATTATCTCATTTCCTCTCCATCATCATAGAAGTACCTACCTATACAGTAAACAGTAGCAAGCAATCCCTCCCTCTCACAGAGAGAGCACAGAGAGAGAGAAAGAGTCGGGGTCCTCCGGCAATGCCCTAGATTCAATTTTTCGACCTCTCTATCTCTCTCTCTCTCTCGCTGGTTGATCGCGCTAACGGGGTTTGTTTCGTTAGTAAAGACGGGAACGACGGGGAAGAAGGTAGCCTAGCGAGGACCGCGCTGCGCGGCAATTAAGTCAGAGCTAATTGTTTGTAGTTACTGTACTAGAGTGGTGCTATTGTGGGTAGTAGGAAGGTAAGGGATGATAGGTGGGCTGGGAAGGACTACTTGCGTTGTTTTATTCGGTTGTTGGAGATGGAGATGATGAGATAGATGGAGGCGGGAGAGGAAGAGGAGGGGGGAAATGGCATTTCGGAACCGACCAGTAACATCGGTCACCAAGCGGAGTATGTGATTATAAGACTCCCATGTATGATGTAGTGCGGGAGAATAGGTATCCATCTTCGGGGATACAGTAGGACCAGGGTAGACCGGTGAAGCGGTTTAAGCCAATCATCATCTTGCGGTACCTTTTTTTTCCTGCAATTCACTCACTCACCGGTCAGAGAGCCCTCCCCCTCCCCCTTGTTCCATGTCCATGCAGTAGGACGGACGGGACAGTAGTAGGGCTCCCGGGGTATATACAGTATGCATATAGTCATCACAGGGATTTCTGAACCGGCGCGCGGGCGGCTACTCTTCGCTATAATTCTTTTTTGGGGGGGTTTTTTTGTGACCTTCCCCTCTTGTCTTTTTTGTTACATGTACTTGTCTTGTATGTAGCTTGTCTTGTAGTAGTAGGAGGTCACAAGTGAGAAGGACTACCTCCTGGTGATGATGACGACCTTTGGTGAGCACTGGAGGTTAAGGTAGCTCAGGGTAGGTCTCACGGTTCACCCCTGGGTCCCTTCTCCTCTCTTCTCTTCTCTCCCCCTCCCCTGAGTCCCCTCTTCTGAGTCCCCTCCTCCTCCTCCACCCGGCCCCGCCGTGCCGAAGTGTGGTATGATGCATGCATTATCCGCGCGACAAGTAGTACGCTGTGTAGCCCTTGTAGGGGAAGGGAGGGCCGTGGCTCAACACGCGAGGATCAACGTGATGGGAAAAGGTGCATGCTGCATTCATTTACCGTCATGTGATTTTTGAGAAATACTACCTTCAGGTACCTTGGATGATGGTGATGATGGTGATGGTGATGGTAACGATGGGGGTTACCTCCTACAGAGTGGGAACATGAACAACAAACAACAACAATAACAACAACAACAAATACCTCCTACAAGATGGATCTCTTGATTTGAGACAGGCGGAACGGGATACGCCGAGGACAGACTCCACGCGACCCTCATGTATGCAGCCGTACCTGGTAGTCACACACAGACAAGTCCGGCCCGGATTACAAGGCCGAAGTATGGCAATACCACTTCGGCTGTCGGCTTGTGCTGCTATGCTGTGCTGTGCTTGTGCAGTACAGTGAGTGGTACTGAGATGCCGGAACATCTCCAATTATCAATACATGTACCTTGAATAGCCGTACCTCCTACCTCCTAGCCCCTATCTCCTACTGGCATCTTCTCACTTCTACAAATACAAGGTGCAGGCAGAGAGGAGAGCTCTCCTCGGACACTTCTCCGAACGACGACTGTCTGGTGTGCGGCGGGTACCTCCTACCCTGTGAATGCAATCGGCATCACCGACCGTAATATTTTAAAGTTTTCTTTTTTTTTCTTTTCGAAGACACCTGTATTGCCAAGCCACACCACGGTTTCGGTTCCATCTCTCATGCCATGCCCTAAAGTGCCCTTTGCCCAAGATCTCGAGACAATCGACACCGCGAGGGCGGGGGCGGAACGGGCGGTCGCCGTTTACCAGACATCTCTCTTGCAAGCGTTCCAGCTCAACCAAAGACAGAGCATACTAGGAGGTATGGCCCGATTCCGAGTGCAATGGAGTTTGGCTCAGCTCAGACATACACTTGCTTGTCCCTCGGGCTCGGTCGGTATCCCCTCTGGGCGTCGTTGAGATTCCATCGTGGGCAGGTAGTGTGGATGGAATCTTCAACCTCGCTGACTGGCCCAGAGCGGAGATAATGATGATGATGATGATGACCACCGACTCGAAGCAAAGCCACGCGCTGTCAAGACCACAAACATACACATACCTAGGAGGTATCGAAAGCCAGAAACAAAACTGTTGCAAGGAAACGCGCTGAACGATGGATTCTGCCACAGCAAAACGGTTGACACAGACCACGGTTGGTGCGTATACAATGTAGTAGGTATTTCAGATTCGCGACTGAGATATACTTGCGCTACCAACGCCTCAAGTGCAGATCTTCGCTCCAGTCGACGATGTCGACCAAACGTGGCTGCCACTACCTCTTGGCTGCAACGACTCGACCTCGTTACGGCAGTGATCGACTCCTTTAGAGGCAACTGAACGCGGTCGGAACCGAATCGCATTCCGCCGTTTTTCTTCTGTTCCCAGCATGACGGTATACCGCACATGTCAGCTTGGAATGTGGTGAAGCTCACAAGTGGGACAAGATCGCAAGCACAACACATCCGTGGCTATTCCTCCATCCATCGCTAAAATCTTCTCCTCACACGCTGCCCCAGCAATACCAAAAAAGAATCCTGTGGCGTGCACTTTTGAGTTGAGGTCGTCGACTTGGCGCCAAAAGCGACACGAGAAAGAAAGCAAGCAGTCGCCGTCCGTCCCCAGAAGCTGTCGCCGCTCGCAGATCTCTTTTTACAATTGCCGCATGTTGCTGCTGCATGCCACTGCGGAAAATCTGCATACCTCTGAATTACCACGCCAACAATCAGCAAACAAAAGTCCTTTGATTGACCACCCCTTCTCCTGGCTCCTGGCTCCGCATCCTAGACGACGACAAATACACAACACACACACACACACTTCTCCAGCGCAAGACCAGTTTGATGCTGCACTCTCGGCCGACGGAAGATGATCTCGTAGACCTGGTCCGCGGCTGGTGCTTGGTCTACAGCACCAGGATATCCTGCTTTTGATTGCCACCAATGGCCTCCTATCATGGACCGAGCACGCTTTCTGATCTGGTATCGCCACACTCCAAAGACAGTCTATACCACCAATACACCGATGAGTCCTTGGTCGCACGCGCACCCATGCTCGGGTTTAACCCCGACTTCAATGCCTCTGCGATCCTGGCTCGACAGCAGCAGTATCAGCTCCAGGTCATTGCGACCACCTTTTCGACCATCAGCATCCTCGCCGCCATGTGTGCTCTCTATTGGTTCTGCATGATGCGGCGCAACTTTCGCAGAGATCTGGTCTTGCTGTTGATTGTGGGCGACTTTTGGAAATCCACCTGGTTTCTCGTCTTTTCAATCACCACCCTCGTCCGAGGCCACATCTCTACCGCTACTGACTTCTGCCAGGCCACCGGATACTTCCTGCAGCTTGGCCTGGAATCGTGCGACTGTGCCATTCTACTGATGAGCTTGCACATGATGTTGCAAATCTTTCCACCCAAGAACTCCATTCTCGGTGGCGATGGACTCTACCGCATTCGCTACTACGTCCTGGCAGGCTGGGTCATCGTGCCCAATTTCATGACCTCGCTGGCCTTTATCAATACGGGCCCGGCCTTCGTCTCTCAGGGTGGCTTTTGTTCCCTGCCCGTGCGACCCATCTGGTTCCGCCTCGCTCTGTCGTGGATCCCCCGATATCTCATGTGGATCTTTATCTTATTCGTCGCCATCCGCATCTACCGCCACGTGGGCTCCGAGTTCCAGGTCTTTGGCCAAGAGCATGATCAGACCTCGAGCGTTGCCATACCGGATCACAGTCCCGGTGCCACAGGGAATGCGCCCACGACAATGAACTCGGTGGTGATGCAGCGCGGGATGTCGTATCAATCGGATTCTGCAGCAGTGGAAAAACAGTATCTGGCAGAAGATGATATTGGCCCGGATGACGATCGTGGGATGAGTCCTCCTCCTCGGAATCACCAGCATCATGCCTCACACGACCCGAACAGAAGGCAGTCTGTCCCCATCTGGTCATCGCCTTTCAATAATGAAGTCGATCCTGCAGACCTGCCTCTTCCCGGACCCATTCCCACGACAAGTAAAAGCACGCCGTCGTCACGTCGCGGAAGTCGTCAAGTCGCAGCGGGCAATGGTATCGGCGCAGAAGACTTTGGCGCCATGCCTGTGGAACTCGCTCGACCTCGAGGCTCCGTCTCGACCATGGCATCGAGAAAGTCTGGTGGCGAGCAGTCCTCGGACCAGGGATCGACGCCAGGCCTCGCTCCCATCACCGAGCATAAAGCCACTGCACATGCCGCCCATACCCCGCGAGAAAATGTCGCCACTCGAGCCCTGCAAGGTCGTCGCAGGGCAATTCAAAGGCAGCTTCGACTCCTCTTCATCTATCCCGTCATGTATCTCTTTTTGTGGATGTTCCCCTTCATCGCACATTGCTTCAACTACAGCGACTATTATGCTCAGCATCCCTTCTTCGCTCTCGGCGTGCTGAACATCTTTTGTCAAAACATCATGGGCTTCTGCGATGTATGCATTTTCTGTTGGCGAGAAAAGCCCTGGAGGCACATTCCCGGCAGCGATGGCACCTTTTTCGGCAGTTTCATGTTTTGGCGATACGCTTGGAACCCGCACTGGCACGCCGATGAGCAGCGACGGAGAAGCCATATGGCATTCGTCACCCAATCGAGCAAAGAACAACAACGACAACAGCAGCACTCTACTTCGGAGACTTCGCAGACGACTTTACTCGGTTCCATCAAGCGCTGGAGTATGAGTCTCACAGGACAGAAAAGTGTGCATCATCGCACATCGAATGATTCTTTGGCAGATGCTCCCCCAACCGCCACAACCACACCACCACCAACAACAGCAACCCCTACAACCCCAACTCGCACAAGACCGCCCGTGCAACGCCGCACCACCAGCCGAGGAGGCAGTGATCGCCGCATCATGCAAGCCGAACTCGCACACGAACGTCTAGCGCGCGAACGAGCAGATTACAAAGAACAGAATCGAAAAATGCTGCAGGAAAAACGCTCGAGCGCTGCAGCTACAGCTGCCGTTTTTGAACAGTATCATCAGAATAATCAATTACATCAGAATTTGAATCTGCAGAAGGGTTTGCCGGAGAGGAAGGAGTGGTGGGATCGCGTTGATAGACGCATTTCGAATGGTGATGGGTTGGAGAGTGATGAGTGTGAGGATGAGAATGTTGGGGAGGCGCAGCAGCAGCAGAATCAGCAGAATCAGCAGAATCAGCAGCAGCAGGGACAGCGGGAACAACAGCACCACCAACAACAAGAACAGCATCCCAATCAGCAGAATCAGAATCAGAATCAGAATCAGAACCAACAGCAGTAGACTCAGCAGCAGCAAGAAACTGTAGAACTGTAGAACTGTACGATTAAGAAGAAAAAAAGAAAGAAAAAGAAAATAAAAAGAAAAGAAGAAAGCTTTAGATTGATGATGGATTAGATACCCACCCCCCAAAAAGGAATAAAATGAAATCGATCAATGAATCAATGAAATACCTCAACGTCCTCTTCGTATATATGCATGGATATACAAAATTACTGATATAGATACTAGGTCCTACTTACTACGTCCCTACTAAATTGACGAGCAAAAAATCCCCATTCCATCCATCTAAAAGAAACGAAAAAAAAGAAAAAAAGAAAATCACAACCAAGGTCTCTCCCTCCCATCCGCATCCATCAACGTAGCCTTAGGACTATCCAAACCAATATACTCCCCCGCCGCAACAACCGCAGCAAAAAACCCCAGAGCAGTAATCATCCAACTGGCAAGCGAAAAGCCCGTAGAAAAATCCCCTTGCATAGCGAAACCATAACCCAGCGCAGAAGCGAAACTGAGGATGATGGCGAAAAATAATCCCGCGTAAATGGTCATGCTGTCGAAAGTTTCTTTGACGTCAATGTCGATGACGGCGCCGGGTTCGATGAGGTCGTCGAGGCGAGAGACCCAGCGGATTTGAGGTCTTTCGTCGGGGGGGTCGCGGGGTGCGCCGGTGAGGGTGCTGTAGAGGATGGAGCGTTTGGTGCAGAGGCGGCGGAGTTGGTTCATGAAGGAGTTTCGCGTCATGGGGTTGTCTCGGAAGGTGATGGGTTTGCGATCTGTGCGGAGCCAGGCTCCGGTGGAGGGATAGCGGACATCGGGAAAGGCGTGGAATTGGATGAAATAGACAAAGGAGATTTTTTTGTAGGCTGTTAGTTTTTGGAGAATGCCGACTTTGGCGGTTTTGAGACTGTGGTATTGCTCGTTGAGTTTGTGCGCAAAGACTATGTCTGTCCATGTGCCGGATCGATAGGGGAAGTTGTCGCTCGAGTAGCGTTCGCCGTGCCGAGTTAAGACGAGCTTGAGCTGAAGATCGTACTTCTGCTCCACTTGGTTCCAGACTGCCGCTCGATCCCAAATGGCAGTTTGATATGGCGCACGAATAATGTAGTCGCTGCGCTTGCTGGGCCGGACGAGGGCCCCACTGGATATACCTTCCGGCCGTCCTGGCGGAGGAGAGCCTGAGAAGCCTGTTGGTCGCGGAGGTCTTGGCGGCGGCGGTTGCGGAGGTTGATTGAAGCTCATAGGAACGACTTGATCATTGAAACTCACGTGGACGGCTTCCGCAAAAGGATTATGAGGCCGTGGAGGCGGTTTTCCTAGGTTAAAGTCCGAGAGAGCATGTCCAGGCCCATATTGGTTGTGGAGACCCATGCTGGTAGTATTTGGGAGATCGTTATCGTCAAAACCATCATAATAGTCGTCCAACATCTCATTCGCATTCTGATCGAGTCCAAGATTCCCTGGCGACGCAGCCTGCGACGATGTAGCGTAGAGCCTACTTGATCGGCGTCTTCTGTCTCCTGTGGTCTGCACATGCGATATGCGAGGTTCCAGACCGGGCTTCCTGGCAGCTGACATATGCAGTTCCTCAAAACCAGGCTTGCCACTTCTGGCAGGTTTTCTGTCGGAACTCTCGAGGGGTTCTGGCTTAGACCCGATACGCTGGTGGTTGCTCGAGCGCATATTGACTGATGGTCGCAGGCCAGGAGTCATGCGCTGGTTTCCGTAGAACTGCTCGATGCGTTCCGTAGGCCCCACAGGCCGAGTCCGCTGCGACCGTTCCCGATGTCCTCGATGGGCCCGTGGCTCATTTTTGGAATCGCTACGCTCTCTCTCGACCACTACATGCTCCCTGGTTTGCCGTGGCTCATTTTCAGAATTGCTACGGACTCTCTCGCGGTACACCACATAATCCGTGGTTTGCGGTGGCTCATCTTCAGAATTGATAGGGTCTCTCTCGCGGAATACCACATGCTCCCTGGTTTCCCGTAGCTCATTTTCAGATTCGCTACGCTCACTCTGGCGGAACCTCACATGCTCCCTGGTTTGTCGTGGCTCTGTGGGCACAATGTGCGACCGAGGCTCGCTCACCTCGGGCTCGATGTCCTCATCGGACCCTGATGCAACCTCCATGGCGCAAGCTGGACGGTGTTAAGTCCCCTGGCAATCTTGGAATCAACCGAGCTTCGCAATAGCTTGTGATAGTGCGCAACTGCTTCTGTTTCGTTGAGGCGGCGTCGTTGCTGAGCTGGCCAAGGGGATATAGCATATAGTAGTTCTAGAAGGAAGTTCAGAAATCGAACTGGCGCTGGAATGTCATCTTGATCCCATCGGCAGCTTTAAGGGACACGTAGTGTGTATAAGATGGCCCTGCAGGCCGTACCTATCCTGCTGTTGTTCCGTTACAACATCCTGCAAGTGGTGGTGTGCGGCTGAAGCGGCCGATCATGCAAGGCCACCTCGCCTGTGATAGACAACGTGATGGTGGACATACTGCGTGGCGCATCGCTTGAGGCGGGCATGACATCGAAAGGAGGTACGGAATATTGATGGCGGCGCCCAGTCTGCCATAAGGCAATGAGACCTACATGGAGGATTGGAGGTGGACATGGAGGATATAAACTCAGCCCGGATATGCCTAACTTAAGCCTTACGGCAGAGTGCGCCGCGACTTCTGCCGTCGCCACGACTTTCACAGGGCAGGCGACCCGGGCGCGGACGCGTCCACGTGCGCTGTGCGTCGCGTCTGCTCTCACTTCACTTCACTTCACTTCACCGAGACAACGAAAGCTCGGTCACGGACCACTTGGCGTCTGTATACAATTGCTCCAGCAAACAATACTGTTTGCCTCACATCCTCAACCACTTCAGACGTGGTACTGACCCCAGCATACTAACATAACAGAGCTGCCACACCACTACTACGGACATCATGGCCTCACCGTCCCGCACCGTGACCAACGCAGCTACGCAGACGGAGCAGTCCGTCGTCCATAACGTCACATCTCCCGCCATCGGCACTCACTCGTCACACACCGGTGGTGTCGACGCGGATGTTGAGATCAACGGCGAGAAGTCTTCCGGCATGGTAAGCTCAACTGCAGTAGATCACGCCGTGACGCCAGAAATGTCTACGGCAACGTACAATCCTAACGAGAACGTGAAGCCATTTCAGGCGTCATACGAAGACGTCGAGAGCAGCGAGAATCCAGCAGGTGAGGAACACCTAGACTCTGTCGCCAACAATGACACTCCAGACACGACAGCACAGCAGTCCTCGCAGCCGCCGCTGAGTGTAGAAGCATCCCAAGCACCACAGCTGCAGCGGCCCACTACGAATCAGCTACTTCCAGGCCTTGCCGACGAAGGACTTCATCCAGAGACTGCGGCAATCGTGAGACAGGTGGAGTGGTACTTTAGCGATGAGAACCTGGTCCAGGACGCACATCTGCTTGCGCGGACTGGACTCACCGGAGACGGTTGGGTCAGTCTGAATGAGATACTGGGTTTCAAGAAAATGCGCCAGTATAAGCCCAAACCCAAGGTGAAGGCCTCTGTCGCAACCAGTGAGCTCCTCGAAGTGGATGGCAAATTCATCCGCCGCAAGTCGCCCCTCGCGACGAAGCCCCTGGTCAAGCCGAAGCTGAACGCACAGCGCGAGCGTGATGCCATCTTGGCTGAGAAGCCGTGGTTGACCAAAGGTATGCTGAAGCCGACTGGCTTCGAGGAATATGCGACGGATGGACCGATTACTCCGGCACAGTTCAACGTCGAGCGAAAGCTGTTTGATCCTGAAGAGCGATTCACCACTCGCATTGAGTACGCCGCCACACGCTTCTTGGGTCGGAAGAAGATGCACCAAGCCAGTGCAAAGATTTTCAACAAGTTCATGTTTTTTGGAGGGTTCGCCGCGAACAATATGTTTACTGGTGGCATCAATAAGAAGGAGCTTGGGGAGTACGACGAGGACCAGATCCTCCAGATGACGGCGAAGATGGGGGTTACAGAGTGCGTCACGGACGGCCTCGACGAATACTCAGATGCTGCAGGTTCTTGGGTAGTCGACTTCGAGGGCATGGCCAAAGCTTTCCTCTCTTCGGAGTTCTTTCAGCACTTTGAATGGACCAACGAGGAGGTTGTTCGCGAGACAACAAACGTCATCCGCAAGTTTTACGACTATCTCCTCTATCATGACGCCTGTCCTGAGTACGAAGATGATATCCGCAATGCGCGTGACGTGTGCGATCTTGCCAACCAGGAGATTCCGAAGCTCGCCAGATTTGATGCTGAACTGCCAGGCGGTCTCAATACTGCTGCATCTACCTTGTACGGTGGCTATTATGCTGAAATACGCCCTTGTGACAGCTCTGCTGATTGGGTGGTCCAAGGGGACGCAATCGGCCTGTCTGATCAAGACGCCTGGACGATATTGAGTGCTGGTATCCTGGGCCATGGGACCGATGAGCAGGTCGAAGACATCCACCAGGCGCACAAGGAGAGAAGGCTTCCGAAAGTCACTACCGAGGAAGATGTTGGACTCGAAGTAGTCCGCATCGAGAGCATCTCGGCAGATGCCAAGCTCATCTACGAGGATGACCGCATTAGTGGTACCTTCATCAAGCCCACCGGCAAGCTGCACTGCAAGCGCTGGCTCCATCCTGGCGCTGCTCCCAGAGATCTTCCAACTGCCGTCGTTGCAGAGGAAAAGAGGAGGGCGAAGGACAAGAAGTACGAGTTTGTGGTGGAGTCACACATTCTTGAAAACTGTGAGATCGGTATGAAGATGGAGGCGAACGTCAGTCAGCTCGATAATGGCTTCATGTGGCTCGATGTCGTGACTAACGTCTATCCGACATTCTTCAACTGGACTCTCAATGAGCGTATGCGAGGTTGGAAGGAGCCTGGTCCGCCGAAGAAGTGGATGCAGCGGGTGAGTGGCGAGACGCAGACCGAGGAGGGAGGGGGCGAAGGCGTGGAGGCAGATGAAGAATCCGAATAGGGCAAGGATGTGGGTGAGGGCGATGTGGCTTATGGCAAGTGAGGTCAGAGTGAACAACCTCCCTCCCTCTTTCTCATATCGATGGCAGGGAGTGAGCCGTCGCTCGACATTCCTCTGAGAAAGAGGACTGCGTTCTACCGTAATCGTGTAGTGGAACTCGCGACGCCCGAGATTGATAGAGACTGTCTCCACTGTTTGCATTGCAGCAGCAATGTGACGGTGCCTCGTAGGTATGCCAGATGAGTGATTGGTACAATACCTTCAATACAGATCACATATCATACCATCCCATCCCTTACCCTTAGGAGGCACCCTTACCCTGACTTGCCTGACCTACAAGTAGCTCCACGTCTCCGATATCGGGACCCCTCCCCCTCCTAGCAACAGCTTACAAAGATCAACAAGGATGACATAACTCCCAATGGTATTCTTCCGCCTTCTCACCATAATCAACCCTCACCCTCCTCTCCAACTGATCCAGCTACATCCATAACTAGTTCATGTCCTTTCAAATCGCTTCCCGACGCATTCTGGCTTCTATACCCACACAACGAGCTGCAAATCTCTCCAACCATCTTCACAAACCCCTCACCACCCGAACCATGGCATCCATTCCCAGTACCATGAAGGGTGTCATCATCAACAAGACAGGAGGAACTGAAGTCCTCGAATACAAAACCGACCTTCCCGTGCCTCAACTGAAAGAAGGTCAAATTCTTGTGAAGAATGACTATATCGGCATCAACTTCATCGACACGTAAGTAGTAAAGACCAACGAAGTCTTCTCTTCTCCTCCCCAATCCTCCCCTCCCATTCTAACATCTCTCTCTCTTCTCCTCAGCTACTTCCGCTCCGGCCTCTACCCTGCCCCCTCATTCCCCTACACCCTCGGCCGCGAAGCCTCGGGCACCATAATCTCCACCTCCACCTCCGGAAACCTCTACGACCTCTCCTCAGGCGACAAAACCGTCTATCTCGCCGAAGGCGCCTACGCCGAATACACCGCAGTCCCAGCCTCCAAAGCCGTAAAAATTCCCTCGGAAATGTCCCCTCAAATCGGCGCAGCAGCGCTCTTGCAAGGACTGACAGCTTTGACATTGATTCGCGAGGCATATCCCGTCGCCAAGGGGGATTGGGTTTTAGTGCATGCTGCAGCGGGAGGGACAGGGTTGTGGTTGTGTCAGTTACTGAAAGCTGTAGGGGCGAATGTGATTGGGACGGCTTCGACGGGGGAGAAGATGGAATTGGCGAAGAAGGCTGGAGCGGAGCATGTCGTGAAATCGGGGAATGGAGAGGAATTGAAGAAGCAAGTGCAAGAGTTGACCAAGGGAGAAGGTGTCAAAGCGGTGTTTGATGGAGTGGGAAAGGATACGTTTGATGTGTCGATGGATTGTGTGGCGAGAAAGGGGTCTGTGATTTCGTTTGGGAATGCTTCTGGGGCGGTTCCGCCGGTGGTGATTGCGAGGTTGTCGGCGAAGAATGTGAGGTTGATGCGGCCGACGTTGTTTGGGTATATTGCGACGAGGGAGGAGTTTGAGTTTTATGTGAAGGAGTTGTTTGATTTTGTGTTGAAGGATCAATTGGATGTGAGAATTCACGGGGTGTATCCGTTGAGTGAGGTGGCGAGGGCACAGGAGGATTTGCAAGGGAGGAAGACGACGGGGAAGTTGTTGTTGGATCCTTCAAAGTAGGGCGAAAAGAGGAAGAGGGTTTGTCTGTAGTGAAGAAGGAACTGCAGCCACGAATGAAACGGTAGATGTGATGATGATGACTATCTTTTGATGTATCGCACACATGGACTTGTCATTCTCATTCATCCCCCTGCGGTAGAGTTTCCTATCATAGAGGCCAGTATATCGCCGGAGCCTTCTACTCTATTTCTTGCTCGAGTCCTACTCTACAGGTAGATTGCTAATGCATCTGCCCGATCCTCGAGTTGATGGAATCGTAATAATTCTCCGCAATAAAGCTATGATTGGGCGCAGTGAAGGTTGCATCCACCTATACATAACACAAGAGTCCTACGGAAGACATCTCTATAAAGGAACGAGTCCAGCTCAGTAGCCCGTTGCTGATATTTGGTACCTCGCCTGCTCGCCATAGTTCCAGCAAAACGATCTCTCCAGGCTATGCCGCATGAAATGCAGGAATGGATGAGAACAGTTCTAGCTCCGCCGAGTCGACATCGATTGGGTCTTACTCTCAAGATTCCCGTTGTGTCGATGCCGTAAGATTCTTCAGATTTGTGGGTCTACACCCTGTTCGTCAGAGGGCTCACAAAACCCCATGATATAATATCTCAGTAGATTTGTTGCAAGCCGTGGCGCATAACATATGATAGCCATGATCAGCACCAAAGGGGTTCTTCTCTCACTCACTCCACGCCCTCTCTCTCCAGAAAACTCGGATCCAGATCAATTTTCTTCTCAAACTTCTCCCACCAGTTCTGAAAAGCCTTCAACGGCACCGTGTCACTTCCAAAGCTGGCAAGGAAATTGAAAGCGTTCCCAATAATCCTTTGCGCGAGAACTTTGGTCGAAGCTCTCCCATCAGCACCTCCTGCTCCCATCCTGACTAATGCGCTGGAAGGTTGGGCGTTGTTACTGGCCGTAGGCTGTCCACCATTCTGCAGAGTAGCAAGTTGCGAGGCAACTTGTGCTTCGGGTTCAATCGATACTCCCACCACTATATCGCCTTGTGGAACTGCATTCGCTTGTTGGGCTTGCATCGTGGGATCGTCCAGCATGGCGTTCTCATGACTCGTGATGGAAGATTTCAGTCCGGAGATCTTGAAAATTGCACTTTCTTTGCCCGGTCCTATGGCTCCTAATAGCTTGAATTCTTGCGTAGGTGGAATTTGAACATATACCGATGCGGCTGTGCCTGGCGGTAATGTTATGCCTGGGAGGAGGAATACTACGATATGGCTAAAGGCGGGACTGGGAGAGATTCGGAATGCGTATTGGGCTTCTGTGATTGCTTGTGGTGAGACATCGACTGGTCGGCCTGAAATGATGATGCCGAAGGGGAGAGACATGGTGAGGGTGAAGAAGAAGTTGATTGAGGTTGGAAAGCTTCAATGGCAGAATGGCGATCGGCTTTCTCTGATATTTTAATCATGGGTCGGAGGATATAGGCACTAGACAAGGTTCAGTCTTTCTGGACGAAACAGGAAGCTTCGAGTCGTCTTAAAGTTTTGCCAAGAATACCATGTTGCAGGTGATACAGCTTCTCCTCCGAGTAAAGTCAACAATCAACAAACACGGATTCCCTTCACCATGTCCATCAACGAATTGCCACAACCTCCGCCCGATGTCATCTCTTCGCTCGCATTCTCCAAAGACAGCGACACGCTGGTGGTCAGTGCATGGGACCGCGAGCATGGTATACTGGTCTATCGACGAAGCGCATCGAGTCCACCTTTTGAGTTAGCAGAAACTATTGCGACAACAGCACCGGTACTCGATGTATGCTTTGGGGGAGATGGCAACACGATATACTACGTTGGTTTGGACCGTACGATCCGCCGACATAGCTTGAACCATGCCCAAGACCAAGCCACCCGCAACAGTTCCCACGAAGTCATCGCCCGCAGCTCCCATCCCACTAGCAAAGTCGCATACTCCCACGAACACAACTTGGTGTTGGCGCTGAGCTGGAACGGTAGACTCTTTGCAATGGATGCCGAGACCAGTCTGTCTGTGGCCATTCAGCTGGCCGCCAAACCTTTCGCTCTTGCTCTCACATCAGACAAGGCGGTCGTCACGATGGCCGAAAGAAAGGTGCACGTCTATGCGCTTGCGGAATTGAAAGCTCTGCTGTCAGAAGCATCTGGTGTCCAGAGCGAAGAGGACGTGAAGATTGTGCAAGCCAGGCCATGGCAGGAGCGAGAATCGAGCTTGAAGTTCATGACTCGAGCATCGGCAACCATGCCTGATGGGACGGGCTTCGCTGCTGCCTCGATTGAAGGCAGAGTTGGAGTGGAGTGGTTTGATGAAGAGGCGAATAAGAAAATGTACGCGTTCAAGTGCCATCGAGACAAGAGCACGACTACGGACGAGGGAGGACAGGAAGTGGCTCTGGACATCATCTACCCTGTCAATGCCATTTCTTTCCACCCTATACACGGCACTTTTGCCACGGGTGGAGGCGATGGTGTGGTGGCGCTGTGGGATGCCAAGACGAAGAGAAGGATCAGACAGTATCCCAAGCTGCCTACCAGTGTTTCTGCTCTGAACTTTAGTCCTGACGGGAAATTGTTGGCGATCAGTATCAGTCCTGGATTCGAGGACGGACACGAGCAGGATGTGGCTGATCCGGAGCTCGTGAAGGTGTACGTGAGAGAATTAGCAGAGAGCGAGGCGAAGGGCAAGCCCGCGAAGGAGAAATAGAGCAAGGCGTTTTCTTTCTTGGTTAAAAGATGATTGAATTAGCGCGGCGTTCTGGTTAGCCAAGAGCTGTAGAGGCATTGCCGGGTACAAATATTGAAAGTCAATGTCATGTTGGTATCTGATTCGTTGTATCCATAATGTTCTCCCCAGGAACAATGATTTTACAGCACAGAAGCAGTCCAACTTCCCTCCCAACTCCATCGCTAATTCCACAAAACCCGCATGTCCATCATGTATAGCATCCATCCCTCTATTCGTCCATCCTCATCAAGAGTCCTGCATCTCCTCATCCTCACTATCCTCCTCCTCTCCTTCATCACTCGCAGCAATTTCTCGCTTCGCAGCAGCAGACTGTGCCCCCGCCACCGTTTTCCCATTCATATGTCCATCTAACGTTCCCTGGCCCTTGCTCAAGCCCCCACTTCCTCCTCCTGCAGCAGCAGAAGTAGAGGAATTAGAGGCAGCAGCAGCGGCAGCAGCAGCGGCGGATTGAGCTTCTTTTGCCATTTTCTGCTTAAATTGCTTCATCGTCATCGTTCGGGGGACGACATCAGAGAGGAATTCGAGATTTTCGACACGGGCTATAGCGTTGGCTGTTTTTTTTATGATCACAAGGTCAGGTACTCATCAATATATATGCCAATCTTCTTCTTCTCATCCTTCAAAAGAAAAGGTAAAGATCCAGAAATGACAAAAGAAAGGAAGAAAAAAAAAATCTTACCAACATCCCTATACTGGATATTTCGTCTCGGCTTGGTGGCGTGTTCACTTTTGACCTGAGTGTATGCCTGTTCGACGAGATGTTGCAAAAACATTTCCGTGGCGACGGTGATGACAAAGGCGGCGTTGTTGGAGCATTGGGAAATGTCCGGGTCGGTGTTGATGATTTTTTTGACGCGGGCGACTAGAAGAGAGGTTTTGGTTTTAGTGAGAGGTAATACTTATAATTCATGATAGGTAGGTCAAGGTTGGGAATCGAGTCGAGGTTCGAGGTTCGAGGTGGGAGGTGGGAGGGAGGGAGGGAGGGGGAATGCATACGAGGAAGGGCGACAGTGCCGGTGACTTCGCTGGAGGGAGCGATGGGAGTGTTGTTGTATGGCATCGTGGGATCTGTGAGTAGTTTCTCGGTGAATAGGTACTAGGTACGGTACGAGGTGGTGTGGAAGTGGGATTTCTCGACGCGCTCTGTCAAAAGAAGCGCGTCGGAGTTCGTGGACGTGGACCCTGGAATCTCATGTTCACACGCAGCATCTCTATCATGTGTGTCTGTCTACCTGACCTGATCCATCCCACTCACCTCAAGATGCAATGAGCCAGCGCATGAGCAGCCTCTCTTCCTCTGCACCCACTCCGCTCCGCCGAACCTCCGCCACCACCACCACCAGCCATGTCGCCTCCGCTCCGCCCTCGCACTCTCCTTTGCACTCTCGCTCTCGCCCTCTCTCTCGGCCCGCCGCCCTAGACCGACGACTTTCCGCCCTCTCCACCGCCGAGAGTGGCCTTCACCAGCAACAGGACATTGCCTCTCCCGAAGAAGTGCGCGTCGCAGAAGAGATTGCTGAGATTAAGCGATATGAAGACTTCACCACCATCGACTGGGTCCAGGATGCCGCCCGCGAACATCAACGTCGCAAGACCCGTCGCTTATCTCGAGCTGCGCATACTCGATCTGGTCAACGACTAGGCTGGAGACACAAAGTCTGGGAAGCGTATGATGCTGCCCAGGGCTGGATTGTGGTCACCTTGATCGGCACAGCCATTGGCCTCAACGCTGCCTTTTTGAATATCGCGACTGAGTGGTTGTCAGACACCAAGCGGGGCTATTGCACGACTGCCTTCTATCTGAATGAGCAGTTCTGTTGTTGGGGTGCTGAGGAAGGGTGTCCCGAGTTTGTGCATTGGTCGAATTGGAAAGGCGTCAACTATGTCATCTACATTTTCTTTTCGACCTTCTTCGCTTTCACGAGCGCAAGGCTGGTGAAGAGTTTCGCTCCGTATGCCGCGGGAAGTGGCATCTCCGAGATCAAGTGCATCATTGCTGGGTTTGTGATGAAGGGCTTCCTCGGCTTCTGGACTCTCCTGATCAAGAGTATAGCTCTGCCCCTAGCCATTGCATCGGGATTGAGTGTGGGAAAGGAGGGCCCGAGTGTGCATTATGCGGTGTGCACAGGCAATGTCATCAGTCGCATGTTCGACAAATACCGACGCAACGCTGCCAAGACGAGGGAGATTCTCTCTGCGTGTGCTGCTGCTGGTGTGGCTGTGGCTTTTGGAAGTCCCATCGGAGGTGTACTGTTCAGCTTGGAGGAAATGAGCAATTACTTTCCGTTGAAGACGATGTGGAGGAGCTACTTCTGTGCTCTGGTCGCTACCGCGGTGTTGGCCGCCATCAACCCCTTTCGCACGGGACAGCTGGTCATGTTCACTGTGAGGTATGATCGGACGTGGCACTTTTTCGAGATCCCCTTCTACATCATCATCGGTATCTTCGGAGGCTGCTATGGCGCCTTCGTCATGAAATGGAACTTGCGAGCTCAAGCTTTCCGAAAACGATACTTGACTAAGTTCCCTATCCTGGAGGCTACCATACTGGCTGCGGGAACGGCAATCATCTGCTACTGGAACATGTTTCTCAAGATCGACATGACGGAGAGCATGGAGATTCTCTTCCTGGAGTGCGAAGGCAGCCATGATTACGATGGGCTGTGCGAGAAACAGAACCGCTGGCGAATGATCTTCTCTCTATTGTTTGCCACTGTTCTTCGCACGTTCCTCGTCATCATCTCATATGGCTGCAAAGTCCCGGCGGGGATTTTCGTGCCTTCGATGGCCATCGGAGCATCCTTTGGCCGCATGCTTGGCATCATGGTTGAAGCCCTACACGAGTCTTTTCCCGACGCAGCATTATTCTCCGCCTGCGAACCGGACGTCCCATGTATCACCCCGGGCACATATGCATTTCTGGGAGCGGGTGCTGCTTTGTCGGGAATCATGCATCTTACCGTCTCCGTCGTGGTCATCATGTTCGAGCTTACCGGTGCATTGACATACATTCTCCCGACCATGATTGTCGTGGGCATCACCAAAGCTGTCTCCGAGCGTTTCGGCAAAGGGGGCATTGCAGACCGAATGATCTGGTTCAATGGCTTTCCCTTTCTCGACAACAAAGAAGATCATACATTCGGTGTACCCGTCAGTCAATCCATGACGGCTGATCCTACCGTCCTGCCTGCTACCGGCCTCACCATCCGGAAAGTTGAGCAAATTTTAGCTGAAGCGAAATTTCAAGGGTTCCCCATTGTGGAAGACGTGCGGACTCGTCTGACGTTAGGATACATTGGCCGAACAGAACTGCGCTATGCCATCGACCGTGCCAAACGCGATCAGCCCATTGCAGCTACTGCCAAATGTTTCTTTGCCCCCAGCGAGGGCCCCCGGACCGCTACCACGCCTTCTGCCTCTGCACCAGCTGTATCATTTCATGACGCACCCGGTGGAGCAGCAGGCGGGAGCGTAATGTCTGTAGATTTCAGCAAATTTGTTGATCCCACTCCACTGGCAGTCCATCCACGTCTTCCCCTGGAAACTGTGATGGAATTGTTCAAGAAACTGGGCCCCAGAGTGATCCTCGTCGAACACCGTGGTCGACTGACAGGTCTAGTGACTGTCAAAGACTGCCTCAAGTTCCAATTCCAGCACGAGCAGCATGAGAATCCCCGCGATGATTCCAGTCAGCTGCGCAATCAAGAGCAGATATGGCTGATATTGCAATATGCTGCGATGTGGGCGGGCGGCAAGCTCAGCTGGTTGGGAGAACAAGTTGGTCTGCGGAAGAGATTGAGGCTGGACAGTGGTGGACGATACTCCGAATTGGGAGGTTCCCCGACGCAAGCGGAAAACCACACGCGAGAGAGCCGCCATCAAAGTGCGTCGGGACTAGATCCTGAAGGGGCGGGACCTGCTGCCGGAGGAGTAGAGTTGGAAGATCGAAGAAATGTAGTCAGCTGAGAAGAAATCAGTTCATGAAAAATCCAGATACTTGTACGAGCAGTCAAAGACCCATTTTGAATGAAAATACCTACCTATCACCTATATTAGTTGATACCCGCTGCTTCCATAATTCTCATTCCGTAGCCCTTTACCGGGCTAACACTCCCACTATCGCCTCTTGGAATCACATACGCGACCTCAGAAAACCTTTCGAAATTACCAAAGCCAGTACATTACCTTAGTTGCGCCACTGGCTGCTACATTCAAAGTACCTACCTACCTTACCTATACAGCGTAGGTACAGCACCTTACATATAGTAGCAAGCACATCATATCACATCGAGCTGTACATGTACCCCCTAGCCTACCTTAAAGTACCTACATTAAATCCTTACTTACCCAGGTACCTACGAGAGCAGAGGACGTTTAACTCAGCTTGCCCTCTGACGAGAGCTGATCAAATTCTAGCCGGTTGCTACGTACCTTAAGGTAGTATTAACGAGCACTTGGTAGAGGCGACCTTGGAAAGCTAGATGGCATGTGATACTGTCTCTCTGTATAGACAAAATAATTCTAGAAGTTCTGATAATGGGGTATCGCGCTTGTACGTTGAGTTGAGCCTAACAATGGAGTATCATCGTGTTAGTAGGTGCGAGCATAAAACGTCTGTCCTGCTGTGTACTATTCGCCTATTAGCAGGTGCTGTGAGGAGGTAGGTATATAGCCTCGGCCCTCGTGATCTTGCCTGAGGTATCTGTATGCCAAGAAATTAGATTATTGCCTGACCGTCTCTCTGTTCTTCGAGCTACATGTACAAGATATCGCTGTATTGCAGCAGAAGCAGCAGCAGAAGAGAACAGGGCACTAGTTGCCCTATCCAAGTAAGTTATACTAGATCAGACAAAGCGTAACATTGTTCCTTCTACTACCTGGAAAACACGGTTCAGAGCGGGCTAGACTTGGGTATAGCAGGTCAGTATAAACATAGCTGTGTTTACCACGAAAGAGAAGTCAGTATTCGAGGTTCGATTTGAGAGGCACTACAAGCGCCAGCACGTAGTCAATCTCTTGGTTTTGCAAAAGACTATGCATCGGTCTTGTGGGCGCAGTCTGGCAGGTAGCAAGCTTGCCCAGGTGTTCAGAAAGGGAAGGTGGGAGTGATAGAATCCGATCGAGTGCATTCTGCTGCTGTGTTGAGGATGTGGTTGACCAAACTTGATATAATGCTCCGACATTGGGAATGGAAGTAGAAGTCAGGAGAGCATTCCGAATTAGGCGTCGCTGGGTCATGAATGTGAACTTGTATGTGCTCTGGCAATCTCGGCGGAGAGTATCTCGGCAATGGTAGGTAGGGTACCTACCAGGTAGGATTGCTGATGGGGCTGCCAGTGGGGTCAAATTCTTGTGTGGAAGTCTTCTGTCTGCGATGCGGAGAAGATGATGAATGACGGGAGTTCCTAATACACCATTACCGTAGTAACTACAGCTCTCTGCAGCAATGGCATCAACATTGTGGTTTGCTGGGTCGTTCAATCCCTGCCACACTCCAGCTACACGACTTGCTGATTCGAATGTGTATGTCCATTTTTTGCTGTGCACAATACATGTATGCACGCTCTTCTTCATCGGCGTTTAGGCGTCGCCATCAAGCATCCAGGTCAGGGTGTTGCCGCAATCGAAGGCATGTTACATGTGAAAATTGATGCTTGATCCGTGCACCGATGAATCGGCGTTGAAATACGCTTCAGGAAACTGCGCACGCTTTGAGCAGTCATGTCGTCTGTTTAACTCTCTTATCGCCAGCTGCACCCCTCAATGGTTGTCCACTTGGATCCTCCCCAGCAACACCCTCTTTGCTGTCGTGCAACCCTTGATCCCAAAAAGCCTCCGGAGGCTCTAGGACATGCAGTGTGTAGAGCTGGTCTATCGCGGGACAAGCGAGGATATCGACAGGCTTCCATGGCAAACACTAGTTGGGCACCGCAGGATCTACTGATCAGGTGATTCGGTATCCTCATCACAGGCGTGGCGGGAGCATTGGTACCTGAGGTATTAAGCACTTCTTTTCTGTTGAGCATATTATATCCTCCGACAAGATTACGTGGGGGATTGCTTGAGAGATCTAGCAGAAGAAGAAAATTAATACCCCAAGTGGTGGTAGAAGTACCTTTGTGCTAAACGAGCACGCAAAATTGCGAGGCTGTTCGTGGAGGAGTTGCGAGTCAACGGTCTCGATTGGCGGCGCTCTCCGCGCTGTCCGCCATACGGAATCATTCCAAGTTCAGTCTTCCTGCCCGGCGGCGCTCTCCGCGCTGTCCGCCATACGGAATCTTTCCAAGTCCAATCGCCTTGCCCGGCGGCGGCGGCGGCGACCATATAGGCCGATGAACGCCCGCTATTGGTAGCCGTAGTGAGTAGTGTCTACAGCATCGTGCATGAGAGCTGTTCGAGCAGCAAAGTGCTTGCAGCAACCTAATGTTCGGTACTCGGCATCCAGTCCAGTCCTGTCTTGGGAAGTACATGATGATGTCGATTCCACCTCTGTTTGCGCGCAACAGCAGCTCCAGGAGGCTGGGGAAGCTTGCACGTGCATGCGGAAAGTGGGTGACAGTTTGTGGGAATAACGCATGCCGATAGCACTGTCGATCCCGCGACACTGTTTGGCCGGCGCACGCCACGTCGACCTCGTCGCCTTCTCTGGGCCTGGGCGCCGTGTCGTGGGGTCTGAGAGGCCGCGCTCGATGAAGAATGATGCGGTGCACAGGCGACTCACGTGCGAGGCGAGAGACGAGACTGGGCGTGATGGGGGTGGGGTGGACCTGGAAGGGGAGAACAAGTCTACCTACCTAAGGGACCTACATCTAGGTACATGTATTGGTGAATATCGTATGAGGTACCGTAGCTTCTAGGAGAGAGGAGGTAGGGTAAGGTAGTTCTGATCGAAAGGAGTTTCAGGCGGTCGGCGTATGAAAAGAAAGGGCAGAAACACGAATCGCCAGATGCGGTCAAGCAGTGAAGGCCGTGGGAGCGTCAATGCTCTTCTACCGTCGACGGCAGGCCATGATTGGAGCATAGCGACGGCAGAGTGGAGTTATTGGAAGCGCGGCAGAACAATGTGTGATTGCACTGATTGAGCAGATCCAAGCTCGGACGAGGGTTGTGTGAAGCACATTCCACCAGCCATCTCACAATTCACTAGTCGTAGAATAGCGGTAGCACTGCAGTGTCCATTCTCCCACCGTCGTCTGTCGTCTGTCTATTGGAATGCGAATCCTCACCTCGCCGTCCTGAAGCACCCATCATCCATCGCTGCCGCTGTCTGTCCCGCTGTCCGCCCCGCCGAGTGATTGCCTGTCGCCACGTTGCTGCAGGACTCACAGGAGAATATCGAAGTTCGACACCCCCCCCCTCCCCGGCACAAGGAAGTCTGCCGAATAAAGTATTGTGCCTACTGCTGTGCCATCTGCTGTTGGTACCATCGACCGGCTTCCCGCGACTCATTCCGCCGCTGCACACTGCACACGACTGAGTCTGCTGCTGGTACAGGTAGTCGACTCTGCCATGGCATCCAAAGTACGCCCGCCCGCCCGCTTGCTCGCTCTTACCGCACCGCACCGCACCGCACCGCACTCTCCACCCTTGATTACCCTCCCTTAGAACGGGACTACCTACCATCACTCTTAGCCCACTACCTACCAACCAACCACCTCCTTCTGTCGCGCCACCATTACTACTCCTCCTCCTACCACTCCTCCGCCTTCTGCTCCTCTTCCTCCGCCTCCCCCTCCTGCTCTTCCTTCCCTCTCCCCTCCTCCTCCTCCTCCCTCCCTGCGTGCCCCCCTCTCCCTCGGCGCACGCATCAGCCTACTGACAAGTCATGTCTCAGTTCCTACGGGAATACAAGCTGGTGGTCGTTGGCGGTGGTGGTGTGGGAAAGTCCTGCTTGACCATTCAGCTCATCCAGTCGCATTTCGTCGACGAGTACGACCCGACCATTGAAGGTATCCTTCCCTTTCCCTCCCTCCCTGCAGCTCTTGTGCGCCTTGCGCCAATGCGCTCCGGTCGATGCGCTCTCTACTCTTCGCGCGCGCAGCGCTAACACCTCGCGCTTTCTTCTCGCACAGATTCTTACCGCAAGCAATGCGTCATTGACGAAGAGGTGGCGCTCCTCGATGTGCTCGATACCGCCGGCCAAGAGGAATACTCAGCGATGCGCGAACAGTACATGCGAACCGGGGAGGGTTTTCTGCTCGTCTACAGCATCACATCACGGCAGAGCTTCGAAGAGATTGTGACGTTCCAGCAACAAATACTGCGGGTCAAAGACAAGGATTATTTCCCCATAATCGTTGTGGGAAACAAGTGCGATCTGGAGTCTGAGCGACAAGTGAGCACAGAAGGTATGCTGCAAGCAGAATTGCGCGCGCGCCTTTCTTCGGACGGCACACATGAATGTGCACCCGCCTGTTGCACAGACGCGCGCGCGCCTTTCTTGAAATGAGAACCTCCATTCTACATGTGCGCAAGGATTGCTCGCTAATCATTCTGCGCCGTACACAGAGGGCAGACAGCTCGCGCGACAGTTTGGTTGCAAATTCATCGAGACCTCGGCTAAGTCGAGAATCAACGTCGAGAACGCCTTTTACGACATCGTGCGCGAGATCAGGAAATACAACAAAGACATGTCGGGATACCCTGGAGGTGGTGGTTCTGGGAGTAAGCCCAAGGACGAGTTTCAGGTGGATCAGGAGCAAGATGCGGGATGCTGCGGGAAATGCTCGGTAATGTAAAGCGGTCGTGTCGTGTCTGTAACACGAGACTTGTGGGGTGTGAGGAGAAGTCTCTACCATACGTCCATAATCGGCAGCTCCGCTCCCAGGAAGAAGCGTGGGAGGAGAAGAGCAGCAGGAGCAGCAGCAGCAGCAGCAACAGCAGCAGCAAAGCGGAACGAAACACACTTGCATTGGGTATCGGACGACACTTTTAGAACGAACGCGAACGAGCGAGCGAAGCGCGCGCCACATGACCAAAACATTCACACACCACAAATAGCGCTGCCTGCCATCCATGAACCAGGCACAGCGGCAACCAACGCACCCATCCAAATAGGACTCTGCTGCATTTTACAATATGCCTTATATCGCAGCGGAATACCCCACCACGAGCAACTCAATTCCAAAAGGAGGAAAAGATCCAACCCAAGGGGAGAGGGCAGGGCAGAGGGAAGGGGGGGGCGTTATTGCAAAGAAAACCAGGCGGGTGGCTCGATATTATCCAACGAGATCAACACCCACGGCAGAGATAATGATGTTGTTTGTTTGAGGTTTCTTTTTCTTGCCTGCGTGCTTGCTTGCCGCTCTTCTCTCTCGCACTACTCCTCTGTACAGCCAGCTCCATTGGGCGTCTTTGCCGCCGCCGTCGTCCCCATTAGATTCTGATACCTTATTGTCTTTTGACCTCACCATTTCACATTCTTGCAAATATACCTTTTTTTTCTTTCTCTCTGTCTCTCTCTCTCTTTCTTTCTTTCCTAGATGTCACAGATGATGGAACCTGTTTTTGAAATTTACCTACCTAAAGTACCTATGTAACCTACCTGTAGGTACCTAGGTAAGGTAAGGTAGGTACCTAGTCTACGTGAGGTACGCTCGTCAGTGCTCGAAACTTGCAAGGTCACCTACAGGTAGGTAAGGTAGGTACCTTACATGTGCATGTTTTTTTTTATTGATGATACATGATGTGTGCACAACCTACCTACATACTTACATGTACATGTACCTACTTACCTATATCCCTGCACAGCCACGTGTGTGATGTTCTTTTGTCAACACATACATCAGGTAAGGTACGTGTACAGATATATATATATATATATACCTATATATATTCAAACATAAGTAGGGTGTAATGTGTTGTATATATGTATATATATATATAGTATATACAGAGAAGGTAAGAGGTATCTGTATATTTAGTCAGAAACGGATTGCAGTAGATTCGGGATTATTCATATTCAGGACGAGAGGGAGAGAGAGAGGTATGGGAACCCCATTGGTTGTAATTGGCATGTCTTTGAGGTTTGGTGATGTGATGTGATGACTGGATACCTACCTTACCTACATGTACATACATGTACCCGGGCAGTTCAATGTATGTGCCACGTCATATCTGATGTTGTACATGGTAGGTATGTAGGTAGGTAGGTAGGTATGAATTCATACCCAATTCTTCATTGTTGAGTGGGTATATGCCTATGGTGCTCTACGGTACATACAGTACATGTATGGCCATTCCCTGCTTACTCATTGCGCGAATTATGCGCGAATCGTCCTCTTCGTTTGTTGTTGTTGTTGTCTCGCTCGTGAAGGGAGGGAACCTAGGTACCTTAGGTAAGGTAAGGTAAGGTAAGATATTCTCCCTCATCCTCTTCATCCCCAAGGTATCCTCCCCAATCATCATCTTTCTTCACACTTCCATATCATCTCCCAGCTCTGTCCCCCATTTTCTTGCTTGCCTACTATTCTTCCCCCTTCAACACCTCTTCAATCCCCTCCAAATCCTCTGCGGAATCAATCTCAATCAATTTCCCCGCTTCACTCGTACTCCGCATCAATTCTTTTGCTCCTGCATACAACATGCGATTCTCTGCGCTGCAGGTCGGGGGCAGGTAGTTGAGCATTACGTAGGGGACTGAGAGGCGGCCGGAGGACTGTTTAAGTAGCAGTTATGAGTTAGTTATGGAATGGGAGGTATGTAGGTAGTATTGAGGAGGAATCTTTTTGTAGTTCGTAGCACCAAAGTGAGAGGATAACTCAATAAGATGAAGCGAGGAGTATTATCGGGAAGTTCATCTGCGAGGTCGAGCATGTTGGTGTAGACGACTTGAGGGTTGTCGGAGGGGGTGATCTCCATGTTGGATTTGTTGATTTGGTCTTTTCTGGCGAATAAGCTATGAGCAAGCAGCCTTTCTTTCTATCCATTTTTTTCCTGCTGCATGTTGAACATTTAGGTACTCACAGATAATTGCTTGGGGATCTTTGGCTCTGGAGGTTCCGAGACGAAACTTGCGGAGTTTGTCTTTGGTTTCTGGGGAGATGGTGTAGAGACGTGATTCGGAAGACTGGTGGGATATGCGTTAGTTGTCCATTACATGTGTGTCTGTGAGGGAGGTCTGAGGTATGTATAGACATGGGGAGAGTGAACGTACCATGTTGGCGAGGTGGATAGCGGATGTTCTATACAGGTAATAACGAGGTCGAAGTGAAGTACTAGATATTCAGGTACCTTGGGTAGTTTTCGTTGATACCTGATGATAAGATGTCATCCTTGAGGTCCACCCCCACTCCACGCTACTCGTTAGTATTGCATGTACCTGGTAGGCATATTGTTTTGACAAGGATGTTTCCTAGTAATGACGCCTTCACTGGACAGCTTCATCAACAACATCTCGACCTTGGACTTAACACAACCTCACAAGACATCATCTGTCTCTAATGTTTGCGCGAGTCTCCCAACTGACGAGACATCTCTCCCGTCCACTGCCCAACTATCTACATAACTCTGCAGCAGCAGCAACATCAGCAACATCGCCCACCTCACCGCTAGCACCACCAAACACCATCACCACCATGTCCTCCACCACCACCACCTCCCGCAGCCCGCGCCAAATCCACACAGCCGCCTGCCTCATCATCGGCGACGAAGTCCTCGGCGGCAAAACCGTCGACACCAACTCAGCCTGGTTCGCCAAATACTGCTTCTCGCTCGGCATCAACCTCAAACGCATCGAAGTCATTTCCGACGAAGAATCCGAAATCATCGAAGCCACGCGCCGCATGTCCTCTTCGTACGACTTCGTCGTCACCTCGGGCGGAATCGGTCCCACACACGACGACATCACCTACCAATCCATTTCGCGCGCCTTCAATCTCCCTCTAGTGCTACACGAAGAAGCCTACAAGAAAATGAAAGCCTTCTCCAAACCCGACAAACACACAGGGAAAGTCTTTGATTGGACGCAAGATTCTCCTCAAAAGCGAGCGAAGCTTCGCATGGTGGAATTACCCTACGATAAGAATCTTCCTGATGAGGAGCAGGTGATTTTTTCGGCTGAGGATTTGTGGGTGCCGATTGCGGTCGTGAATGGGAATATTCATATTTTGCCGGGGATTCCACGCTTGTTTGAGAAGATGCTGATGGGGTTGAAACCGAAGCTGTTGCCGCGGTTGACGGATCCCGAGGGGAAAGGCGTGCATAGGATTTTGATCTCGACGCCGTTGCCGGAGAGTGAGATTGCAGAGTTCTTGACCCAGATGGCGGAGAAGGTGGCTGCAAAGGGAGTGAAGGTGGGAAGTTATCCGAGATGGGGGAAGAGTAGGAATACTGTGACATTAGTGGGAAAGGATAAGGACTTTATGGAGGGGTTAGTAGAGGAAGTGGAAAAAGGTGTTCAGGGGAATCGAATAGAGGTGGAGGGTGAGGATGACGATGGCGGTAGTGACAAGGACGCATGATGGGATGTGGAATAGTGGTTGAAAGCTGGTTGTCAGAGAGGATGAGAATCACGAAGCATGCAGATGATGGCATCAGGTCTCAAGACTGCCGACGTGCATATGCAGAAGATGAACAGTACAGTAGGTACGTATGAATGAGCAATCTGCGACCCATACATGAAAGTTCTCATTTTGAACCAGATCACCATTCTGTCCAAGAGTGGCGCTTCTGCAATCGATTGCCACGCGCCGCTCTATCCTCGTAGCTGACAATGATTTCCTTGCTCTGCTTGATTCCACCCGGAGAGTGCTCAGAAGGAGCATCATCATGGCTGTTCCTCGATTCCTCTCGGACCGCATTAGGCCTCGTCAACGCTTCCGGGTCATGCGATATGACTGTGACCGTCTCTCCCTCATCAGGACGCAACCTATGGCCCCAGAATGCAGAGCTTGAACGTCGACTCTCTCGCGAATTTTGACTGGAGTTGTGGCTCACGCGTCGATCCCAATAGGGCATCTTCATTCGAGATTGGAACGATAATGGCGTCCTTGGACTTCCAATACTCGAAAGTGAAGACGGTTTCTGAAAGTACGCTGAATATGCGCGTGGTGGCGGCGGTGGTGTAACCCTGTTCCGTCTGGGTGCAAGCATTATCTTCCCTTTCCAAGATGGTGGATTCAGTAGCTTGAGTGAAGGTCTCTTGACGGGTCCTCGGCGCTCTGGACTTGAGCTCAGCCTCGGCATGCTTGGTCTCGCAAACGAAGCCCTCCGATCCCATGTTGGCACATCAGCAATGCTAGCGGCTTGTTGTATACTCTTAGGCGCATCTGGAGACCCCGAGTGGATGTCATCGCGTGGCTGCGTGCTGCCCACCTCCGTATCCTCGCCGGCTACTGGGGGGTTTGTTGTTATCAACCTCAAACGTACGCCTCTTCCACGTTGGTGTCGCAGGTTGTGCTGGTCCTGAGGAGACCGGAACACACCGCCCTCGAATATGACAAAGAACGGTTTCGCGCACGGAAGCGTAGTCAGGATGATGCTTCCATGCATGGCGACCTGTGTCATGAGTGCAAATCTCGCCAAGCCGTAAGTCCTGTCTTCACGTTGTAGGGTGTCGTTGTAAAAGATAAGGCGCATATACAATGCAGGTAGGACGAGAAGTCGCAGCGCGAAAGCGATGATCACGCAAGTCTTGGGCCCCCGCGGCATCAACACATTCTACACGACGCATACCGCTGTCACGACATTTGCGAGTTCCAGAAAGGAGCCGACGATCGTGACAGCAAGACGAATTGCTGTTCTGTTCAGGCAAATATTGTTACTGGGGTCCCAAGGCTGAGGGAGATGGCCTACGTGCATTGCTTTAGCTTCAGTGCTGGCTTTGCCTACGCTTCGGTTGGCTTGGAGGTTATACGAACATATGAAGATTCGAAGAAACCAGAAGACTATGGCCCAAATGATAGTCATGATGCCGATGGTCCACCCGATGAGATGATGCCTTCTCACCGGTGTGATTCTGCAGATCAAGCAAGAGATGGAGATCATCGTCGCCGCTGTCGTGAGTATGTAGAATTGCTCGGCCACCCAAAGTACGATGGTGTTCTTCTTCAGGTTCAAGCGAGAAAGGTGATCCTGGTGGTTTCCCACGCCGAAATGGACGGCGACAAGCGTTAGAGTGGACTGAGAGATGCCCAGGAACTGCGAGTTGTTGCCAGTCAGCGGATGTAGACAATGACCGACCGACTGACTGAGCGGAGTGCAAGGCACGTCGAAGCGCTAGCGCACTCACAGTAGCCACGAGGCATGCGACGTCGTCCGGCCCAATGGGTCCATTGACTTTGGTTCGGAGGAAGATGCGACACAGGCAGGTGAAGAGTGTCCAGATGCAGGCAACAATGGCGACAATGATGACATGAGCGGATGCACTAGGAATATTGAACACGGCCATGAAAGCCGTATCGCCACCTAGCCTAAGGAACCATGTCCGGTGGTGGGCGAGCGACGGACTTGGCGATTAGGTAGTGGAGCGGAGGGGAGGGGAGGGGAGGGGACGGGAAGGGGTGGTGGTCGAGGAGATGTCTGAGAAAGGGCAACGGCGAGGTGAGTCGAGTCAACACGGCATCCACACGTGACACTTCCCTTCGAAAGGCTGTGAAGCTTCCACCCGAGACGAAGTACATGTAGCTCGCCTTCCTTTATTGGATCACATCACCAGAACTCCTCCCGGACAGCTCACCATCAACCGTCACAATCACTATGCAGTCAGCAGACTTCCATCCTACGACCATGACACCTCACCTTGCCGTAGTGGAGAATATCGAGTGGCCTGAGGCTCGCACAAGATCATCCTCACTCAGCGATGAACACGTCTACCATCCCAAACCACGGCCCGCTCGCCTCTCAATGGACTTCCGGCCAATAGAGCCCGTGAGTCGCAAGCAAGAAATGCAACGCACTTTCCGCCTCGTCTCCACTATCGGCTTCACTTCTCTCGTCACGGGCACCTAGGAAGTGCTTCTCACCGGCAACGCCAATGCTCTGGTCAATGGCGGCATCCCGGGCCTCGTCTGGTCCATGATATGTGCTCATTTTGGACAATTATTCATCGTGCTGTCTATGGCGGAAATTACTTCTATGGTACCTGCTGCTGGTAGTCCTTATCAGTGGGTGTCTGCTTTCGCTAGACCGCGACATGGACGGATGCTGTCCTATCTTACTGGATCTCTCTGCTCGATTGGATGGCAGGCTCGTTTCACCGCTATCTGCTACATTGTTGCTGGTGAGTTGAACCTTTAAATCGACTTGTGAGCACTGCCAAGAACCAGTCTTTTGCAGCATTGCTTACCTCAGAATGAGTACTCTAGGTGTTGTGCTGGCACTTGCTGAGATCAACGAGGTCAATTTTCACGCCACCAAGTGGCAGCGATGTCTTCTTACCATAGGAGTTGCTGCTGTGGTGTCTGCTTTCAACGCACTAGCAGCTACACACCTCTCAGTTGCAGAAGGAGTATTTGCACTATGTCATGTCTATGCATTGGTTCCAATCGTTGTGTCACTCTGGGTTCTGGCGCCAAAGCGATCTGCGACCGACGTATTTCTTCACTTCACAGACAATGGCGGTGATTGGCCGACTATTCACCTTTCCGTGCTAGTCGGGCAGCTACCTAGTATCTTCACATGGCTCGGCAGTGAAGCCACATCGCATATTGCCGAGGAGATAGAAGAGCCGGACACAGTGCTACCGCGATGCATGGTGTGGAGCTATTTCATCAACGCACCTGGAACACTCTTGGTACTCCTGACCTACGCGTTCAACATATCGAATCTGGACGAAGTCATGAGCGACGTGGTCCCGCTGGTGTCACTCCTCCGGTCAGCCTTCCTCTCCAAGGAAGTGACGACGGGCTTGGTGACCGTATTGCTGCTTTTGGTATTCATGGTGGCTATCAGCACCATGGTGTTAACTTCTCGGCATCTCTTTGCTTTCGGGTCAGTCCTGACCATCCATGTGAGACGTTCTTTTGCTGACTGATATAAGACGAGACAGGGCACTATACTCGTCTCCCTGGTTCGCAAAGATTGATACAAGACTGGGAGTTCCCCTCAATGCGATCTATTCGACCCTATTCTTCACCGTTATTCTCTCCACAGTCACCATTGGAAACAGTCATCCACTTTACACTATGATGGGACTGGCCGTTGCAGCATTAATGACTTGCTACAGTATCTCCATTGCAAGCCTGATGTTGAAACGACTGAGTGGGGAGGCTCTCCCTCGTGCGAGCTGGTCACTTGGTAAAGCTGGTATCTGGATCAATGGAGCCGCTTTATTGTACTCGGTATGGTCACTATTTTGGTCTTTCTGGCCGATCAAGTACCAACCTGGTGCTACAGACTTCAACTGGACTCTTGTGCTATATTTCTTCGTTCTCGGCTATGCTTCGGCCTTTTTGATCGCCGGGCGGCGACGATTGGGTAAACATCTCAAGGAGATGAAGTCTGATTTGACATTACGGATGGATTAGTACTGTATTGATTCTGGAGCTCGAGCCGAGGTGGAGTCAAGTTCGGAAATCGTTGTCATTTCTACCAATTCGGCATATCCTTGAAGCAGTCGTTTGGTACCGGCATTATCAAATCATCATCGTCATCGTCACCAATATCGTGACCATCATCGTCATCATCGTCGTAATCGTCGTCGTCGTCATTATCGTCATCATCAGGTTGAACCGTCAAACTTCCACCCGAGAGGTATAATAAATATCCCTCCTCTTCGCCCCCTCCAACATACCTCCTCTTCACATGAATCCAACCTTTTTTTTTCTTTAGGTCCCTTAACATTCAATTCTCAAATCCCGAAACTCGACAGATAATTTCTTTTCGGCTTTGCGCTTGCCCGTATGACTATAATTCGGTTTGGCAACATAGACTCCGACCCAAATTTCCGCATTTTTCTTTTTGGTTTTCTTTTTGGTTTTCTTGTTGTTGTTTTTGTTGTTGTTGCCTCGGTTTTCGAGAAATGCCCAGGTGATTTCTCGGAGGGGATAACGTTGGTGGTTTTTGAGAATGTTGTAGATCCATAGTTCGGCTGTGTTGTGGTTTGATTAGGTGGAGAGGAGAGGAGATTGATTGATACATAATGAGAGGGAGAGAAAGAAAAAAAAACTCACTAGAATTCCTCTCTACCAAAAACCGAACCCCTCCTCCTCCTCCTTTGGATGAAGGCACCACAGGACTTAAACTCCAATCCGAAAACGCATATGTCGCCACTGTACTCAATTGCAACCCACCATTTTCCCATTCCAAACCAGTTTTGATCCATGAATATTTTGCATTTTTCTCTGCCTTCTCATTATCATTCTTCCACCAACCCCATCCCCACCCCTTTTCCTCCTCCTTCCCCTTCCCCTTCTTCTTCAATTTCAACTTCTCCTCCTCCCTCCTCTTCTTCTCCCACAAATCCCCATCCGGAAACAAAATCGCAATCCCACCCTGATCCCACTGGGATTTAAATTCTTTTCCCGGAACAACCGTGACAGAAATTCGAGAGAAATTTTCTACGGAGCAGATGCGATAGACGAAGGGGGCGGAGAAATTGTTTGAGGCGGAATTGGGACGCCAGAGATCGGTGGCGGGGGAGGCGGTCAATGTGAAGGATTTGGGGGAGGAGGAGGGGAGGTGTTTGATGATGGGGTTGTTGAGGCGGTGCCAGGGGGAGGGGGTGGTGGTGGTGGTGTTTTTGGGTGCGAGGAGGGGTTGTTGTTTTTGTTGTTGTTGTTGTTGGAGCGGGTTTGGAGGTGGGGGAGAGGAGGATTTTTGGGCTGAGGAGGTGAAGGGGTGGAGGAGGAGGGTTGTTAGGAGGAGGAGGAGAGGGGTTAGGAGGGATAGCATTGTGGGTTTCTGCTGTTTCTTTCTCTCTCTCTCGCTTTCTCTCTCTCTCTCTCTCTCTTTCTCTCTCTCTCTCTCTCTCTCTCTCTCTCTCTCTCTC